>NC_048895.1:79297503-79324660 GCF_011077185.1 Oxyura jamaicensis | reverse complement strand
AGGAAGGAAGGAAGGAAGGAAGGAAGGAAGGAAGGAAGGAAGGAAGGGAGGGGAAAAAAGATTTATTTATCTGTTCTACCAAATTATTCCTCTGTTTCTGGTAGTTATTCTTGGGGAATGGGAAGTATAGGATGAATACATTTCTTTGTACTACCTTGGTGCCTTTCTGCCTGTGTGCCTAACTTTATCTCCTTAGAACATGAAACTGCTGTACAAAGAGCTGACCTGACAGAGGCAGGAAACTGGTGGGGAATGTTCTTATGCAGCTGTCGGAGCACTCAGAGGAACTTATTTGAGTCTAGAAAGCTGTAGCACAAGGCTTTGCTCAAGAGGAAATCTGTGTCTAGTTCTTCGTTAAAACAATGTAAAACTAGGAGCAGTGATGACTTGGCATTCTGGTTTCAGAATTTCAGAAACACAAGCATTCCAAGGCTGGATCCAACCCCACATCAACAACACATTAAGAAGAAAGATATAGTTGCCCCAGAGCTCAGGTTGAGAAAGGAATAGTGGTGCTCAGTTCTGCATTGGCTGAAAGTTGTGAGCCTCGTCTGGACATGGAATTCACAATCCTGATTTAAGGCCCTAGAGTTTCACGTGTATTAAATGGACAGCCAAGTACCTCAGCTGGGATTCACAGCACATGGCATACTCACTGCTAGAACACTTAAGCCAGGAATGAGCATTTTTGAGATGATGGTTTTAGAGTCACTTTGTTCTAGAATGTGTTTATGCAGTGGGATACAGAAGCATTCCCCTCTCCCTACTGTCCTCATAGGTTGCTCAATCCCTCTTTCTAGAAGCACAAATGAGCATATGACCAGAGAAAGGAGATGATCCAGGTGAAAGCCAACTATGTTTTAGTGTGGTTGGATGCATGAACTCAAGTAATATCACTGCTTAGGGTGATGAGCAGCGGTTGACCCTGGTGATAAAAGCATGATTATCCCCATCTGTCCAATGGAAATCAGAATGTTTCTATCTGGCCTTCAATACTCAGCTCAGAAAAGAAAGGAACTTCCAATCATTCAGTATGAAATTCACCTTATCTAACTTTTTCCAACTGAAAGTAAAACAGCTGGTCCAAGTTAATCATCTATGCTAATCACCTTCTCCTTCTATTTACACTCACTAGAGGTAAAAAAAAAAAAAAAAAAAAAAAAAAAAGGACTTGCAGATGGTGTTTCCTTCTCTGTCTCCTATATTTCAGGATGGGATGAACTGACAGTTGGACATGCATATTTCTAATAATTGTTTAATTCATGTTAAAGGCATGCTAAAAGTACAAGTGAGACTACAGTATATATGTTCAAAATCTACATGACTTCAGTCATTGTAAGTCAAATAAAAATTGTAAGTGAAAAAAAAACAAGTGGATCAGTCATTTAAATACTCAGTGGCTCAGAAGAAAAAAAAAAAAATAGTTACTACTGAAATGCTGTGGTATTTCTCTTGATATCTCAGCCAGCTAGGGAAAAACTGCCACGGGTATGCTTGTGTGTGTAGATGTCATACTTCTGATTGCAATATTGGTCTGTTCTAAGAATGACTGTACTGCATCCAGACAATTGCAATGACTCTAACTAATCTAAGAAAGTCCAAGAAGGAGAGATATATTGGAGATATCGCCCACACTACTGGAGAAAGTATGACACACAAATCTGCAGATCTGCAGATCACAGGGATTTAATTTTTTTTTTTTTTTTTTTTCCTGGCTTAATATCACAAACCATACCCTTAATTATAAGCCTTTGTGCAATACTTTCAGGTATGAAACAGATAATCCTTTGAGAAATGCAATCTGATCAAAAGAACTCTGTATAAACTGCATACTCAGTGAGTTGGAAGTTGGCAAAATGCTATTGCAAACAAATCAATAACAAATATAATTAAAATATTTTTTGTTGTTGTTGTTGTTGTCACTTTAGTGACATGTTCACCCAGTTAATTTTTTAGATTTTGGATATTTGAAAGATATTCTGTAGTAAGTGCATATTTCTCTTTAAAATAGAAATGAACAAGCAAACAAACAAAACACTCACTTCTAACTATATTTGGCTCTCACCTTGTGGAAATTCCACGAGGTAACAAAAGCAGTGGAAAAAAACAATTTGTTGTGGCTTCTGGAGATATATACAAGCTTTCCTCTTTTTATTCCATTTAAACTGCCTTCAGATTGAAATAGGAGAATCAGTTCATTACAAGTGGTCAACAGCTTTTCTGGTTGTTTATGTTATTTATCACAGGAATACAATAAAGGTTCATGACCTACCTGACATAAATCTAGTTTACTAAAATGTTACATATGTTTTCATCTGGGAGAGTTGCTGTTTGAGCTAAGAATAGATTCCTTCAGTTAAATTAAAGATGTGGACTGGAACAAACAAACTATCTGAGCTAAAATTTCAACTTTGTCCTATGCAGTTTGTTCAGTTCACAAACATAGTAAAGAAACAGAGTGTTAATAGTGAGTGTATAAGGACAGTTTTGGCTTTACTTTTAGATCAAGGAAAGCTTGTTCATTTCCATGGCCTGACATGGACCTTGAAGTCTCTTCAGGCATTTTCTTTATGCCTGTTTGAAAATTTGAAATCCTTTGAACTCCCAACAAACCTAATTTTTTTTTTTTTTTTTTTTTTTTTTTTTCCTGAGACTGATGCCAGCTTAGGATCAATTCTAGATCTGAAAGAGACAGCAAGTTTATACAGCTATTAAAAATATGTTAAATTTGTTATAGATGAATGTCTTTGACAACTCTATTTTTACTGCCACATACTTTGATTTTCAAGTTTCTTTAAATGAGACATTAATGATAGACTGTTTAACTAAATATATTATAATCGATGCATTGTAATAATTATACATCAGTACATATTTACATGTGGTAATTAAATTCTGCTTCATACTTGTTAGTTTTGTTGTTGTTGTTTTTGGTGAGAGCAACACAGCCTCATAAAAATTCATATTAACTTTCAACAACTTTTTAAAAAGGCATTTTGATAATAACTTTGAAGTGGCTTTATTAAGTCTTGTCATACTTAAACTTGGATTAAGTTTAGCCTGTTTCTGAAGGTATAAAGATTCCCTTGGTAATAGAATCAGTGTATTCTACAATGGAAAAATATTTTGTGTTACTTGAAGCAAGTGACTTTCTTGCTTGAAATTTTAGTCTCTGATACACTAATAAATAAGGTGGGTTTATAGCTCCTGGCATACACTGGTTGTGTTAAATAGGAATGGCTGGTCTAAAAAGCCCACTCTAACTCTAAATTATATATATATAGTCTCAAAACAAAACCCTACCTTAGTAGTTTAATCAAAAACCAGATGACTTCCAGATGTCCCTTCCAACCTCAACTATTCTGTAATTCTGCAAAAGCATGTCATCAAATTACGTAGCTGAGAACACATTAGGCACATCCTTTTGCAAAACTAAACAGGAGTTAAATATGAAAACATAGTTTTAGTTATTTATAATGAAGACTAACCCATTTCTTCATGGTGAATTTTAACCTGGAATAAACTTGGAGACAGAAAATTGTGTTGAGCCTAGTAGTCCAAGAATATGGGCTGAATTGAACCTTGGAAGTCAAATGAGTGGGAGGTGATGTGATGGGTATTTGCCAGGTTTTGTGATGGGGATTGACACTCACACCCACTGAAGTCATGCATTTTCTGTCTGCTTGTAGAATGAAAGCAAAAGTCTGCCTGTACAAAATATTTCTCTATTAACCTGAACAGCAAGACAACAAGCAAGCAGTCGAGAACAGCAACCAATTCAATTTTATCAGAGAAGCAACAAAGTTTTTCTTCAAACTGTCTTTCTAACACTGCTTTTGGACTCTATAAGAACTCACTTTTCTGTATAAAGAAGCTTCTGTCACTCCTTGTGTTTTAATTTCTTCTGTTTTTCCTAGAGACTGTTTATTCCAAAACTTCCTAAGTGAGGATCTAAATGAAGACTCGGATCTATAAACAGATCAGTATTGATCATAACCCCTTACTCGGAGAATGGTAGCTCAACCACATAAACTGCTATCTACATTTCTGAATGATAGGAGCTGTCTTTTATAACTGATTTATCAAGAAACAAATACGGTTCTATTAGTGTTTTTTTTTTTTTTCTTTTTTTTTTTTTCTTTTTTTCTGTGGTTCTCTCTGGTTATGATGTAGGATAAAATAAAAATATGTATCTTAAAGGAAGATTCTCTATACATATTGTTTACATTCATACCTATAATTCAATCTTTAAGCCCAGTGGCTTAAGCAGTTTTTCATTATTTAAATCTTTATACTGTTCACATTATTTTTCTGTTCCCATAAATTCTATGTAATTATTAATCCCAAGAAAAATTGATAACGGCTAGCACACCATAATGCAGTCCTTTCATCTTCAAATAGTGCAGAAGAGGTAATATACCGCTCTTGAAAATCTTTCTTTAATCCTTTCTTCTTTTAGAATACAGAGCCATGAAGATTTATCACAGCCATAGATTTCAAAAGACGACCATGGCTTTGTGGTGTCAATCTACGGGACCATAAAGATGCTATTTTGCTGGAGCTATATTGTGTTCTAAAGTGGAATGAGGAAACTGACTTGCAGCAGTAAAATATATCTTATTACTCAATTACCATATGAGGCAAGCAAAGCTTTGGTTCTAATTTTTCTCATTGCAGATTTATAGTCATGATTATTTTCACTAATATGTTTGAATATTTTACAGTTTAATTTTCATACAACTGAAGTATAAGATTTTTTCACCTTGATTTCCACTTTGAATATATTTTTCTTTACAAAATATCTATATTTTCAGTCGTAACTCTTCACTTCAATTAACTCTTTTTTACTTCAAGAGAAAACAACCCAAGTTGCAATGATTTATCATGTTCATTTATCTGACCTCCTTTTTCTTTTTTTTTTTTTCCTCCCGTTGTTACCATGACTGTTTTTTTGTTGTTGTTGTTGTTGTTTGTTTGTTTGTTTTTGTTTCTTTAGCCATCCATGATTACATGGATGTAGAGTGATGATGATGGAAAGTACAGGTAGTCTTCATGTACTCATCAGGTGCCAACAAAGGATTTCAAAGGACTTTGATAATTATTTAACAATTTTATTGCAAAAAAAATATACTTTACTAAAGCAATAATTACTGTTTTGCAGTTTCATATTTATTTGTGGCTAATAAAAGACACCCCTTAAACAAAGAAAAAATAACTAAAAAATACTACACATCAATAGTACACTGCATGCCAAACATACTTTTAAAAATTACTGAAGGAAAAGAAATAAAGCATAGGCACCTGAGGAGAGACTGGCCACTTATTTAAGTTTATTTGAGATGTAAGCTTCTTTCAAAGATGAATTATTTGCCTGGGAAGACTAAGCTCATAACTTCAAGTAGCATGAAGATTGCTGTTCTTTGGAATTCCCTATATGATCCACGAAAAAAAAAAAAAAAAAAAAAAAAAAAAAAGATCCCTGTAAGAACAAGAGAATTATCTGGCTCTGCCGTTGATACAAATAAATTTATTGCTCTTGATACAAGGCTTACAGAAATATTAGTCCAATACCTTCAAGCTGTAGTTTTCTTTTTTTTTTTATTTAAAAAAAAAAAAAAAAAAAAAAAAAAACAATCAACCCAGAGACAACAAAACCAGATAGCGTCTCATTTTCTTCTCAGCCTGGAAAGTGTCTCCCTCTCTGTCTCTCCCTCTCTGCAAGACTGCCTTGCCCATACAGTTCCGATGCAGTGGAGCATGGCGTCATGAGATGCTTATTCCTGAATTTAAATGGAGTGAAACGATAGCGATCCTCCGTGAAAATAAGAACAACGTCCCGATCAGGTTTGGGCCACCCTCAGTGTCATCAAAAGGTGAATTAAGAGGATTTGGCAATTCCATGGTTGGTTTCGGTACAGATCTTCCCAGATGCAGCTGTTGTGACCAGCTGGGTACCACGCAGTGCTCTGCACAAGCACATACGCATAGGCATGCATATAGACACAGACGCACGTACAACTTCCTTGCATGCTGAAGAAAACTCCTCCCACAGTCTATTCCTGGTGCACATCTAAATGGCTATTTTATACATATTAACGCTGTGAAACGCTGTAGGACTTTGCTATTCACCTCCTAGATAATAAACTATCCGTTTGCAAGCCTGTCACACAGTTCACAGATCAAAGAATCAAGGTGTCACCAGCCTTCTTTAGTATAGATATTACTGGTTCTTTACTGCCTAGTTATGCTTGCATAGCCCTTAGACATTTTTTGTCTTGAGGTTACTTACCCCATTCAAGTACTCTATCTTCCTTTTCACTGCATCTGTGCCACAGGCTTTCTGGCTGAAGAAATACCAAACACAAATATCAAACACAAAAATGCAATCATGCTCCCCCATTTATTTATCTTACTTTCCTCCCATCCTTCCCTTCTGGTTTTGAACATAGTCAGTTTTCCCTTTTAAAATTAATAAATAAAAATGCAAGGATAATTATTAGTTTTAGATGAAAATATAACAAGGGAATCTTTATTAAAGAGATAATTATTTTATTTCGCCGTGTGTTCAATATCTTTGTGAGATAATCTCAATTCTGTGTACCTCAGAAAAAGATAAAAAAATAAATAAACTAGGGGTGAGGGTAGAGAAAGTGGGCCTTATTGGGTGTGATGCTTATATCTCTTATAGAGCAAGAAAGTTGCTTAGTTTTCTCTCTGTGCTCTTTACACTTGGTCTCCATCACTTACTTAAAGAGAAGCATGATGAACAAGTTCTTGCACAACTCTTTCTGCCAAGATAATGCCTGTGCCAGTAATTTACAAGTAATGAGCTACAGCTGTGATTTCCAGCTTTTGAGCTGTTTTGGTATTTCAGTAATTACAACAGTTTCATTAACATTTAAAGGGAATAGTCAGCTCAATATCAGTAAGAGACTATTTTGTACAGCATGGATCCATTTTACATTTGCATTTGACATTTGATAATCTCTACACATAAGTTCTGAGCTGCAGAAATGAGATGTCACACAAAGGAAAAATTAACCCAGATATAAATTCTTAGTAAATCCACGACTGGTAGTATTGTGAAAAGCACCCCTTTCCCAGTCTTATATTCATTTAAAACATGAAACATCATACCTTTATTGGGTACTTGTGATGTCTGTGGATATTTAAAAGGAATGTAAGTGGGAGGATGGTTGAGTAATAAAATTGTTAACAGGACATACGTGAACATATTGTCTATATGTACATAATAAAAACAGATATTTTTCTGAGATGTCAACTATACAATTTATAGTAGTCTTCATTTTTGACTATCATTCTCCTTAGCAACTATTTCTATATATAAAATACCCTATGAAGTGGTGGGTTACCTAAAAAAATATAGTTTTCAGGTCTAAACCAAACAATCAAAGGATCGTAGAATCATTGAATGGCTCGGGTTGGAAGGGATCTTAATGATCATTTAGTTCCAACTCCCTGCCATGGGCAGGGATGTCATCTACTAGATCAGGTTGCCCAGGGCCTTGTCCAACCTTGTCTTGAACACCTCCAGGGACGAGGCATCCACAACTTCTCTGGGCAAACTTACTTCTTTACAAACCATGTATTTCAACTTTTAAATTTCTTGCTGTAGAGTGAATTTCAAAACCTTATATGTGTTCAAAAATCAGGTCCTCAGACAATAAAATTCTGTTCTCACAGGTGATACTTTCAGTTGAGGAAATTTCTGAGCAGTGAATTTTCTGGAGGCTGGCAGAATATTCTGGAGAATATTTACTATAATATGATTTGTAATGTTTTTATATTCTTTCCTGTCTTTACTAACAATGCAGATAATTCTCTTCCATCTTAGGCTTCTTTTATGCCAAGAAAAATACCATACAAAAATAACTACAGTCAGTGTTAAAGACAAATTTGTTTTGTCTTCTAAGAAATTATAAGTTCAAATTGAGCTCTGAAGATTTAGTGAAGCCTGGTGAAAAAATCAAGGCACTGGCACCATCTTGGTAATAGTCAGGCAAGAATGATTTGAAAAAAAAATATCTTTTCACACTAGATATAGCCTTTAATGTTTCAACATTATCAAGCCATTCAATACAAAAAAAAAAAAAAAAAAAATCTGATAGCTCAGTTCTAATGAGAGTATGAATCATTAATTTTGTTCAAAAATCAAGGGGAGCATCAAGGGGTAAAAACACTTAATAACGCTTCCCCTGTGCTGCATCTCCCAGAGTATAAATCCACACATTTTCAGGTCAGTAGAAGTTGCATAAAAAAATAAATAAATAAATAAAAGGTTCTGAATTTTTCTTATTTGTGTAGTTTTATGTAGATTTTTTTTGCAGAATTTTCAAGGGGAGCACTTTTCATGTTTTTTAAAATGACATGTATTTAGATATGTACAATGTATCACTAGAATGGTTAATAAATAAATACATATGGTTAAATAATAAATATGGTCTTATAAAATAACTTTCTGAATATTTAAGTACTGAGGAAAAAAAAAAAAAAAGATTTAAAGGAACTTAAAAAGTTTTATAACTTTGGAATTTTGTTCACTCTCCATGGATACAGGAAAGCTGGGGACTCTTTGTCAGGGAGTGTAGTGATAGGACAAGGAGTAATGGCTTTAAACTAAAAGAGCATAGGTTTAGATTAGATATAAGGAGGAAATTCTTTACTCTGAGGGTGGTGAGGCACTGGTGAGGCACTGGAACAGGTTGCCCAGAGAAGCTGTGGATGCTCTCCATCCCTGGAAGGCCAGGTTGGATGGGGCTTTAAGCAGCCTGATCTAACAGGACGTGTCTCAGTCCATGGCAAGGGGGTTTGAACCAGATGATCTTTAAGGCCCTTCTAACCCAAATCATTATGTGATTCTATGATTCTATGATTTCTCCATTCCTTTATAGCACTTAAAATAGCACTTTCTCAAAATTAGAAGGTCTGAGCTGCAATTCAGTTTTCTATTTTAAGATTTCTGTGTTCTGTTGCCCACTGTCATTGTACAGCTGATTTGCTATTCATATAGCCTTTTTTAGAGAGCTGTGAAGAAAAGTCTTATGTTTGTTTTATGATAAAAGGGCAATTGAGCTCTGATCTCATCTAAATAATTTGATCTGCAACTAGAGCACTTTGTTGAATATATGTTGCATGGGCATTAAAGCACAGCATCAGCCTGGAAATAAAGTATTCACAATTTCCATGCATTTTAAGCAGGCTGAAAATTCTAGCACTAATTCTCATTGACAGAAAAATGAAGTTGCACAGACTACATCTCTCACTGTGGTGTCATTGAGATGGCTTTAATGTATTTTTTAGGTAAGCAGAATTCCTAACTTTAATGCAGAAAAATAAATGAACAACTGTGCAACACTTTACACATGCAAATAACAAGAAGGGCTTTGGGGTATAGACCAAATATCTGACTGGAGTAAAAAACATGTCATGGTTTTGGTTGGGACAGTTAATTTTCTTTGTAGAGGCTCACACAATATGTGTGCTTTGGATTTTTGATGAAAACAGTGGTGATAACAAACCAATGGTTTTAGTTATTGCAGAGCAATGCTTACAGAGAGCCAAGGAGTTTTCTATTTCTTGTGCTGCCCTGCCAGAAAGGAGACTGGGAGTCCACAAGAAGCGAGGAGGAGACACAGCCAGGACAGCTGACCTAAACTGATCAAAGAGATGGATTATGCCATACCATATGGCATCATGCTCAGCAGTAATAGAGGGGGTAATGAGGGAGGAATGGAGAGGAAGTTTGGAGGGCTGGCATTTGTCTTCCTGAAAAAACATTACGTATGATGAGCTCTGCTTTCCTGGCAGTGGCTGAACACCTGCCTGCTGATAGGAAGTAGTGAATGAATTCCTTGCTTTGCTTTGCTTGTATGTTTTGCTTAACCTAGTAAGCTGTCTTTATCTAAATTCATGAGTTCTCAAACTTTTACCTTTCTGATTCTCTCACTTTTCCCCCTGGGAGAGGGAATGAATGGCTGTGTGGGGCTTATCTACCTGATGGGGCTAAACCACATGAAATGGTAGCAGATACCCTCTTGTCAGAACTTGCTTATTTGCAAAATACATACAAGGTTCTACAGCTGCAGTAACAAAGAGGAGATGTGTATATATATCTATATATCTATATCTATATATATCTATATATCTGTCTAAATATATATATATAAATATATATATATATATATATCCTGCAGCAGAAATGTCTGTTTCTCTGTTCTCCTTCTAAGAAATATAATGAACTCTCAGCATGAATTAAAAGGTTGCAGTAGGCCTGGATTCCTAGCACCAAACAGATGAGTTGTGTTCAGTTGGGCTCTAAGGTACCATAAACTCTCCTGTCACTGGAGAAGGAAAATTACCGTCTGATTTGATGAGATTTGGTTTGCAGCTTCTTGGATGTTGTACTTAGGGACATGGTTTTGTGGGTGATACTGGTGGTTGGAGGAGATCTTTTCCAACCTTGTGATTCTTCTGTGATCCCATGATTCTTCTGTGATCCACACTTGTCTGAAGTAAAATGGATTCTTCTCAAAGTAGAAGGGTTATAAAGAAGGTCACTAATCATTGAACTGGAAGTAAGGAAAAGCATAGGAAGCAGTAAATACCATACACAACCAGACTACAGTGAGAACTGGAGCCTGCTGATGTCTCTCAACCTTTATTTCACTGGCAGGAAATCAAACACAGACATCACCAGAAGTACAAGATAGGAGAGGAATACTGACACAACAAGATATCGGTTTCAACTGGGAAATGGGTCACTGTCCAATGTGTGTGTGCATTTATGTGCATGTTTGTGCATGTACTTGTGTGTGAGAATTTCCAATGCTTGCCACCTTAGAGTGGGCTGGCACGTGATGTTTTGAACATACCCCACAGTTCCACCATGTGAAAATGAAGTTAGCTTAAGTCTGTAAAGGCACAGCAGAGATATCTCACAGGCAAATGTCTAGACCAATCACATCAAAATATTAATCCACACAAAGTATACCAAGACTATATTCTAGTGATCTGATCACACAGTGACCGTGGAAGCTTTTGATACCTCAGGTAAGGAAGCAAGGGGAGCAGTAATCTCATCTGGGGACGTTAGTTGTGAGAACAGTCACATGGCTATGGTTATCTCAACATGAAGCTACACATCCAGTGTAGACCCACCTTTACTTTCTCTTCATAATCACAGAGTCATTTAAGAAATATAGCTGCAATGAAGTTGCAGTGTTTAAATAGGTAGCAAGCCATAATGTATTCAACAAATACAGGACATAATACAGAGCAGACACAGCAGATCCCTGGGCATCTCAACTCATTTCATAAATTTCAGATGAGACCCATCACAGTTTCCATAATGATGAACACAATCATTTCAATAACTGCATCATAAATGAGTAAAGCCCAAGTCTATTGAAGGGATGAACTGTGATCATTTTTAGAACAGCAACAAGAAAAATTAGACTTTCATTCTGGTGTGCCATTGTTAACATTAACATTTTTTCTCCCTCTCTTTTGGAGTTGAAATATTTAGTAATTTCTTGTCAGCTATAAAATTGTTTCACTTGAGGTTGCTTAAAGCTCTTTCTGAAAACTACTTTAATACTTTCTGAAAATACATTTTTTTGTTATTCAAAAATGCAATGAATTTACTCTATCTTTTGCTATATTGAAGGGAAATATAACCTAAAACTGCAAATTTTTGAGTTTTAGATAAACAAATATTATGCTTATTATGTTATTGTTTATTTATTTATTTATTCATTTATTATTTTTATTTTATTTTCCTTCTGGCTATACTTAGACAGTTATTCATTAATGTCTTTCTTTCAGAACTGAAAATTCTGTTGTTGCTCTGCCACAGACTTCAGACGCATAATTCTGAAAGGCTTGCAGGCATGGATAGGTGTAATAAAGATGGGCTTTGGTCATCAAAACAGGGAAAACTATAGGAAGAGTAACTGTGAATACATTCAGAAGTTTTTCCCTCATTGACATTAATAAAACATTAAACTCATTAAACTAAATTTATTTATTTATTTTTAAATCAGTTTTAAAAGGTATTTTTTTTTTTTCCTACCTTGACGAATGTTTCTTATAAAATAAAAAATGCAATCCTTGATTTGGTAATTTTTGCCAAATAACCTTGGGAATAGCAGGCCAAATGTCCAAAAGACACATTTCTTCATTGTAAATGCAGCTGCAGAGAAAAATGGTTGCTAAAGAAGCTGGAAGTTTAAATATCACATCCTTCTTTGTCCTTTCCATTTCATTTTCTGTCTTATGCATAGACCTTTGGAGAGATCACAAAGGTTTTCCCTCTATCCAGAGACAAGGATTAATGTTATAGAAGTTTCTCACTATTTTTATACTTAAGTCTACTACTCTTAAGAAAAGACGCCTTCCAAACATGTTTGAAAGTTAATGTATTTCCATTAGCAGAATGTTAATAAACCCAAGTTTTTGATAACTGATAATATTTTATTGAGGTGACCATAGTTCATTAGTAAATGAAGCTATTTTTATTGTTTGTATTTAACTAAAAGTTAATACAGTATTAGAAATTGTTTTGTGTGGAAAAAATATACAGATACAGTATATATACACAGTTTATAAAGTATTCGTACAACTAACAATTATGAATCGTGACAGGGAGCTTAAAATGAAACAGTTGTCAAAGTAGTTGATATTATCCTATTTTTTTATATATATATATAGGTACGTGGAGTTAGCATATGAATACATTTGAATATAAAAATGATTTTTTTTTTTTTTTAGTGAAACGTTTAAACATAAAAAATAATTAAAAGAATAGAAACAATGAGATTTGCTATTGAATCTCTGGAAACAAAATAGAATTCTGAAATAGAAGAAAAACTCAAAGATAATATTGAGTTATATCATTAACTGTGACATTATAAGATCATCGTTTATAAGCGATCATATTCTACAGGATCATTGAAGTATTCTCTAGAAAAAGTTCTTAAGTTCCTTTGTTCAAAGAACTGCTGGTTTGAGCTTAATTAAAGTCTATTTTAAATCCTTATTGCAATATGTTTTATCCACTGAGCTCATGCTATATCTAGTCTCCTTTGAACAATGTCTGCTATTGTAATTTTCAAGACTGTGAATTGTAAATCAATGCAAAGCATTTTTCTATTTCTGCTTTTAGGCTATGCAACTTAGGCTTCAGTGAGAATCACAGTGAAAATTTCCCAGAATAGGTTTCCTGGGCAGATCAAAGTCACCATTTTCAAAGAAAATAGGACTTGCTATACTGGATTCGACCACACATTAATTGGCTCTTGTCTTGGGCAGTAGATTCAGAGTGAAAAACAAAATCCTTATATCAACTTCACTTGAAGGCTAATGAATGTTATATCAACTTCACTAAGCTACATATTTTACATTACTAAAATCATAAAAAGATATTTCAAAAAATCTTATCTCATACTTTCAGCCACACTCTCTCATAGAAAGAGTCTATGACTTGGTGAAATATTAATTCTGGGGTAAAATATATACATTAAAATGTAAGATTTGATCCCTGTTTCAAGTTTGCAGAACTTTGTGTATCAGCTTGTTTCCATCTTCAGCATAAGTTTTGCCCTACTAGAGAACTTAACACTTATTTAATCTAAAGTATGTACATTACATTCATTGCAGATGAAATTATGAACATCCTGATGGATTCAGCAAAGTGATGAGAAAAAGTCACAATGGATAAATCATCACTTTCATATATAAACGATAGAAATGAAGAGAAAGGTTCTTCCACACAGAAATGGATGAGTACCTGGGTAAGATGAAAAAACAAACAAACAAAACACACAAAACACAGTATTTTTCCTTTCTTTTTTTTTTTTTTTTTCAAAGTAGGAATAAATAAACAACAACAACAAAATTAGAAGTACAGGTACTAACATATAAAATTTAAAGTCTCAGCTTTTGTCCTTCTGACCTTCAGTCAGCTTCTGTCCTCTTGTCCTTCTGTTGTTGAAGTTACTTTGCTATAAACAAAGAAAGAAATAGACTCACTTTTTTTTGTTCCTCACTACAAAGCTGTTTATATCCACTATCAACTTTTCTATCTTCTGAAATGGATAAAGAGAAGGTTCATTATCACATCAACTCTAGCAAAATAAACTTTCCTACAAACTAGTGCTACTACAATTTAAAACACTTCTCGCTGATGTAAGAGTCTGCCAGGATTTGATTAGCAACAGCAAGGGCTAGGTTCAATTTCAAGGGGTCATATCAAATTGAGTCCCCATCTAAAAACCTGAGAAAATTAAATTAAACTGTCTGGGTGCTCAGTGAGCTGTACTTCTCTACTCTCAAATGATGAATCAACTGGCTTAATGAAACACTAAGATGTTGAAGGGAGTAAAAAAAGAGGAAAACAGACATTTAAACAGCACAGCACACAAGAGTTGTCTGCCTATTTGTAAAACAAGAAACAGTACTATCTCTTTGTTTGTTTGTTTGTTTTTTTTTGTTTTTTGATGAG
Organism: Oxyura jamaicensis; assembly: GCF_011077185.1. Taxonomy (NCBI): domain Eukaryota; kingdom Metazoa; phylum Chordata; class Aves; order Anseriformes; family Anatidae; genus Oxyura; species Oxyura jamaicensis. The sequence continues at coordinate 79,310,139 of NC_048895.1, read as the reverse complement.
TGAACTACTGTGGTAGTTGATCTGCTCGCAAACTTCTCCCATAACACTCAAATATTTACTGTGCTTGCAAAGTGTGATGGCTGAATCAGCTATTCTGCTAGGTTGTAAGAGCTCAGTGAGGATCCAGCTGTCTTGATCCTGCAAGCTGTGCACTAGCCTCTCCTGTGGCTTGGGGAGCTACTTTTGTTCTGCAATGCTTTCTGCTCTTTGTCAGGAGGACACAGTACTCCGAATCACACAGAATTTGTAGCCTTCGTAAAACATCTGAAACTAATGATCTTTCTATAAGAACACTTTTCAGGAAGATGTGGGAAAAGGATTTGAAAATTTATAGTTACAAGAAGAAATCCAGTTGTCCCATTTTCAAGGTATATGCTGATGCCATCCATTCGTTGTTTTTACGAAAGAAGCAGTCACACCCTGCCTCTCCTGATAACAGAAGTGTAAAGGAGATTTAAAAGACATGAGAAAAGAGCTGCAGTGGAGAAGGTTTTGGATCATGGCCAACAGAGTTAGCCCAGCAAAGCTCTCCTTAGCCCTGAGCAATGAAGCTAGCCACTTATTTTCAGCTTTTTGCACTAGCCAGATTTCAGCAGCTTGTAGTGTGGTACTCACAGTGCTAGTTCTTATGGTCCCTGGTGAAAAACATGAAACTTTCTTCAGGCATCACCTAAATTAACTGCATCTAAAGCAGAATCTGGATGCCACCTTGAGTGCCAGAAACCCAGAGGCTGACATTGCAAAGACTAGCATGAAGCCCCTTTTTAAAACTGATCTTAGGTTCATATCCTTTAAGGATCCCTACTAATCCAAAATCCTTAAAAAAACTTTGAATCTGTTCAGTCAGTAGTGTATTACACCCTTTCATCTGAAGGTAAAGAACTCCATAGGCAATTACTAACTCAGGGAGTTATTCATGTCCCTTATCAATGAAGATATGAAATGTTAATGAACAATGCATGATTAGCCATTTAAAATCAGTAGGTCACTGTGAAAAAAAGAGGTCCCAGTCCACACCCCTAAAGAAAAGAAAAGCAACGTGCCCCCAGTGATTCTGGTAACTAATCAAATATATCCCACGTGCTATAGCAAGACCTATAGCGAGATCTCTATTTAATAAGGCCTCACACTGTACAGCAGTATCAGCTTTATCCTAGGTGTCAGCTGTACTTATCAAAGCCAATGTCTACAGAGTCAGAAACTACTTTTAATTTGAAAAAGCAATTATTCATTTATTTATCTGGGTTCTGATTATATTTCATCACTACTCCATTCAGTGGCAAGCAATGTTACAGTTAGACCTAAAGCATTCTAAAGTCATTCTGATGCTGGCTAGGAACTGCTGGCTAAGAATGCTTATTTAAAGCACTGTAGTCCCAAGCTGTCTAACCTTCAACATTTTAATGCTCAATATGATCACCTTATTAGAAATAAACAAACAACAACAAACAAACAAACATAAAACCTCAAATGAATGGCACATTCCTAATGGTAAGAGTCTCACTGTTAAAGCTATTTGATACTTGCTGCCTTTCTGGCCTCAACTTGAATAATACTTTTTTTTTCATGGGAGCAAGGCATACCACTAATAGCACTAAGTAAGGGAAATTTAAGTTTAAGCTAAATAGGCCCCATGAATATTTTGACTATCTTAGTTCTATTTGGCTTTGACTATCAATTTAAAATATGACTTTATTTTTTATTTATTTTTTTATTGCTGCTGATGATACCTAGCCCCTCATGGAGTATCGTGCTTGACTATAAATGTCTGGACTGCAAACTCAGGTTAAACTCCCCTGAGTTCTTTGAGGGTCATTGAATAGGAGCGTTTCTATTGTGTGAGGTTCTATTCATCCTAAAGAAGATGCCTAAAATATGATAGATGAAGTACTTCTGAAAATGGGATGTTATCCAAGATGAACATGTGCAAAGTTCTTTCTTTAGATATGACTGAATATGATAGAGGAACCACTGGCTAGTCACAAATCTATAGAAAAGGTAAAAGGCTTAAAATGGATTGCTAAGTAAAAATCAGCTATGCCATGAGGTTGTGAAAAATGCACAAGTGTAGCTGTGATAGAAGTATTTTATTGCACAGGCAATAAAATACGTATATTAAATTTGTAACTATATGCCATAAAAGTGGGACCTCAGCTAGAGCAATGTGTTCATTTTTTGGGCACCACTTATTGGGAAAAATTAGAAAAATCTAGAGAAAAGCAACAAGATCGGTATCAACAGAAACAGTAGTAAAAAGCTGGACAGCCACTTACCACCTATGAGGAGGATATTGAGAAGATAAGGCCAGGCTCTGCAGAGTGATGTGTGGCAGAAGATGAAGAGACGATAGGCATAAGTTGAAACAAGATGGGTTCAGACTGGCTATGAGGGAAATCTTTCTCACCCAGACGACAGTCAAGTGCTGGTGCAGGCTATACAAAGAGGTAGTGCTGTCTCTGTGTGGAAATTCTAACACCAGTCTGGATACAACCCTGACCAGTCTGGCTTTGACCTCACTGTTGCTACTGTTTTGAGCTGGAGATTGAAATGGAAACCTCAACACTGAGTTACTTTATAATCCTAAAAATGATAAAATCTTTGGAAAACATGGTTTATGTAGAAGGTTTGAACAAAAAGGTCAGTTTAACCCAAAGATGAGAGACACAATAGTTTGTAAGTATAGCAAGAGAAAGGGGTAGAAAATATTTGTTCTCTACATCTTTGATCAAGAGGGCAGGAATGGACTTTAAATGAAGCAAGAAAGATTTTGCTAAGACATTAGGAAAACTCTATTTGAATGGGAGAGATAGTGAAATAGGAGGATTAAGTGCCAGAAGAGGCTGTGAAGATGCCATCACTCAAGGGTTTAAGACAAACTCCTGTCAGGAAACGTACTATAATAGATGTTTATGTTCAGGCAGAAGGTCTGAACTGAGTGATTTCCTCAAGTCAAGCACTGCTATTTCCACTAACTTCTTGCAGCCTTTAGAATTATCCTCTGGCCAGCTCAGTCCTCATTTTTCCTCACAGTTTCTATCTTTTCTTCTTTCGTCTGCATCCTAGTTGCTGTTCCTTCTTTGGCAGCAAATTGCAAACTTTTTATCCCTTTTGCTCCCAAACTTCCTTTCCCTTCCTATTTCTCAGTCAACCAAGCCCCCTCATAGTATGCTTCACTATGAATACTCTGCCTCACTATGAATACTCTGCTTCACTATGAATACTGGTGTACTGCTAATGTTTCTAACTTAAATTTATTTATTCTGCTTTGATCATAGAATCACAGAATCATTTAGGTTGGAAGAGACCTCCAAGATCACTGAGTCCAACCTCTGATGAAGCACTAACAAGTCCTCCACTAAACCATATCCCTAAGCTCTACATCTAAACGTCTTTTAAAGGCCTCCAGGGATGGTGACTCAACCACTTCCCTCAGCAGCCTATTCCAGTGACTAACAACCCGTTCAGTAAAAAAGTTCTTCCTAACATCCAAGTTAAACCTCCCCTGGTGTAACTTTAACCCATTACCCCTCGTCCTGTCACCAGGCATGTGGGAGATAGACCAACCCCCACCTCGCTACAGCCTGCTTTAAGGTACCTGTAGAGTGCAATAAGGTCGCCCCTGAGCCTTCTCTTTTACAGGCTGAACAATCCCAGCTCCCTCAGCCACTCCTCGTAAGACTCGTTCTCGAGACCCTTCGCCAGCCTTGTTGCCCCTCGCTGGACTCACTCAAGCACCTCCATGTTCTTCTTGTAGCGAGGGGCCCAAAACTGAACACAGTACTCAAGGTGCGGCCTCATCAGAGCTGAGTACAGGGGGACAATCACTTCCCTGGACCTGCTGGCCACGCTGTTTCTTTTACAAGTCAGGATGCTGTTGGCCTTCTTGGCCGCCTGAGCACACTGCTGGCTCATATTCAGCTGACTATCAACCAATACTCCCAGGTCCTTCTCTGCCAGGCTGCTTTCTAACCACACATCTCCCAGCCTGTAGCTCTGCTTGGGGTTGTTGTGCCCCAGGTGCAGGACCCGGCACTTGGCCTTGTTCAGCTTCATACAGTTGGCCTCAGCCCATCAGTCCAGCCTATTCAGGTCTTCCTGCAGAGCCTTCCTACCCTCAAGCAGATAGACACACACACCTAACTTGGTGTCGTCTGCAAACTTACTGAGAGTGCTCTCAATCCCCTCATCCAGATCATCAATAAAGATATTAAAGAGAACTGGCCCTAGTACTGAGCCACGGGGGACTCCACTAGTGACCAGCCTCCAACTGGATTTAACTCCATTCACCACAACTCTTTGGGCCCAGCCATCCAGCCAGTTTCTGACCCAACGAAGCGTATGCCAGTCCAAGCCAAGAGCATCCAGTTTCTTGAGGAGAATGCTGTGGGGAACGGTGTCAAAAGCCTTACTGAAGTCAAGGTAGACCACATCCACAGCCTTTCCCTCATCCATCCAGAGTGTCACTTTGTCATAGAAGGAGATCAGGTTCGTCAAGCGGTACCTGCCTTTCATAAACCCATGCTGACTGGGTCTGATCGCTTGGTTGCCCTGCAAGTACCACGTGATAACACTCAAGATAATCTGCTGCACGAGCTTCCCTGGCACTGAGGTCAAACTAACAGGCCTATAGTTTCCTAGGTCAACCTTCCAGCCCTTCTTGTAGATGGGCGTCATGTTTGCTAGCCACCAGTCGACTGGGACCTTCCCTGATAGCCAAGACTGCCGATAAATGATGGGAAGTGGCTTGGCCAGCTCTTCCGCCAGTTCTCTCAATACCCTCGGGTGGATCCCATCCGGCCCCATTGACTTGCGTACATCCAAATGCTGTAGCAGGTCGCCAACCATTTCCTCGTGGACAGTGATGGCCACATTCTGCTCCTCATCCCCTTCCACCAGCTCAGGGTACTGGGTATCCAGATAACAACTAGTCTTGCTTCTAAAGACTGAGGCAAAGAAGGCATTAATCACCCCAGCCTTTTCCTCATCTCTCATCACTAAGTTTCCTCCTGCATTCAGTAAAGGATGGAGATTCTCCTTAGTCCTCCTTTTCATGTTAATGTATTTATCTTTAACAGCAGTAGCCAGATTGAGCTCCAGATGAGCTTTGGTCTTTCTAATTTTATCCCTACACATCCTTACAACATCCTTATAATCCTTCTGAGTGGCCAAAGATCATAAACCCCTTTTTTTTTTTTTTTTTTTTTTTTTTTTTTCCTAAGCTCTAGCCACAACTCTCTGTTCAGCCAGCCTGGTCTTCTTCCACGCCAGCTGGTCTTTGGGCATGTGGGGACAGACCGCTCCTGAGCCTTTAAGATTTCCTTCTTGAGGAGTGCCCAGCCTTCCTGGACTCCTCTGCACTTCCGAACTGCCTCCCAAGGGACCCTGCCAACAAGTGTCCTGAACAGTTAAAAGGCTGCCCTCTGGAAGTCCAAGATAGCAGTTTCACTGATGCCCCTCCTGACTTCACCAAGAATAGAGAACTCTACCATTTCGTGGTCACTCTGCCCAAGACAATTTCCGACCACATTTCCCACTAGTCCTCCTCTGTGAACAGAAAGTTCAGCAGGGTACCTCCCTGGTAGGCTCACTAACCAGCTGTGTCAGGAAATTATCTTCCACTCTCTCCAGAAACCTCCTAGAGTGCTTTCTCTGAACTGTATTGCATGTCCAGGATATGTCTGGGAAGTTGAAGTCCCCCATGAGGACAAGAGCGGATGATTTTGCAACTTTTGCCAGCTGCCTGTAGTATTCCTCATCTGTTCCCTCATCCTGGTTTGGCGGTCTGTAACAACCCCCCCCCCCCCCCCCATGATGCCTGCCTTGTTGGCCTTCCTGCCGATCCTAACCCATAGGGACTCAACATTATAATTCCCAGTCTAAGCCTTGAGTTCCACAACATCAAAACACTCTCTAATTTATAGAGAGAGCCACACCACCACCCTTTCTGTGCTGCCTGTCCCTTCTGAAGAGCCTATAGTCAGACATTGCAACACTCCAGTCATGAGAGTGGTCCCACCACATTTCAGTGATGGCAACCAAGTCATAGCTAGCCTACTGCATGATGGCTTCCAGCTCCTCCTGCTTGTTGCCCATGCTGTGTGCCTTAGTGTAGATGCACTTCAGCTGGTCCGTTGCCTGCTCCCCCAGCCTGACATTGGGCACTGGCACACCTCTAATGAGCCTTATTCCCTCCCCATCCCTCTTCCTACCTATTTTAAAGCCCTCTCAGTGAGCCTCGCCAGCTCCTGTTTAGCCCTTCAAGACAGGTGGGACCCATCTGCAGTTAGCAGGCCAGGTGCCAAGTAAAGCGCTCATGGTCAAAAAATAAAATAAAATAAAATAAATCTGTGTTGGCACCAGCCTCTGAGCCACCTGTTTAACAGGTGGGCTTTCCGAGTCCTCTCTGTACCCCTCCCTGCCACTGTAGGAATGGAGGAAAGCACGACCTGTACTCCCACTCCATCTAATGATTGTCCCAGTCCCCTAAAGTCCCCTTTGATAGCCTTCAGGCTTCTCTGTTCAATATCATCTCTGCCAGCCTGGACTATCAAAAGTAGTTGGAGGGGCAAACCAGGTTAGGAAGCTTTCTGGCAATGTCTCTGACCTTGGCCCCAGGGAGGGAGAAGACTTCGCTACAGGTAGGGTCAGGTCGAAAAATAGAGCCCTCCATTCCCCTGAGAAGGGAGTCGCCTACAACGATCACCCTTCTTTCTTTCTTAGTGGATACAGTCCTGAGGCATGGAGTCGACTTCCTCGCCCTAGGCAGCCTCCTGAGTAGTTTGTTCACCACATTCTCACCCATCGGTCTCTCAAGCTCCAGGGCCTCAAACCTGTTGTGTATGGGCACCTGGGGAGCCAGGGCCGGTAGGGAGGGCGACATCAAGCAGGGACCTGTTTCCATTCCTCCTCATCTCCTAGGCCCCTTCCCTCTGCTGTTTGGGGTGTCTCACCCTGTTTCCTTTCCTTCAAGCCTTGCAGGTAGTTGCCCCACCTGTCTATCTCCCACTCACGCTCCCTGATAGCCCTCAACGTTTCCACCTCCTCCTTGAGCTCCGCCACTAGGCTCAACAGGTCATCCACCTGCTCACACCTCAAACACACGGTGTCTCTGCTGCCCTCAGATGGCAGAAACAGGCTCAGGCACTCCGTGTATCCAGAGACCTGAACTGCCGCATTTTTAAGCCGGCACTCAGTCTGGGTGGCCACAGACTGTCTAAAAAAGAGCTCTCTGCCTTGTGATGACCATGGCAGTTTACCTATAGGTAGACAGCCGTTAAATGAGTTGTTCACGTGAGCAGGGCAGAATGCTCTGCCCTGCCTGAGCACACCCTGCCTGCACGAACTGCCGTGCAACTACCGCCCCTTGCCCAGTTTGTCCGCCCTGTTCACCACACTCCTGGTCACTCACGTTCCCTAGGGGCTGCCTTTGAATGGTCGGGGAGGGGGTGCTGCTGGCTCCGCCTATGCCTTGTCAGCCTCCATTTCTCACTGACTGGTATCTTCTCTTTAAAGTCTTGTAACTAGCCAAGGAGCAGTGAGTATATAGCAAAGCTCATTTTCAGATGTTTTGTTTCAATACCCAGCACCAGCTAAAACTTTCAACAAAAATGCATGAAAAAAAAAAAACAAAAAAAAAACACAAACAAACAAACAAAAAAAAACTGCTTTCATATTGAAGCTCTTGAAGGGCCTTTCCTAACATCTCTGTGATATTAATGAATTATCAAGTCATACCAGCACTTCTAGGAAATGTAATAGAACATGAACATTCACAAGGATTTACAGGCTGGTCCTTAAAGTGAAGATGGAATCTTTGAAAAAGATCAAAGGAAAACCAAAAATTAAAGAAAATTCTACTGAGCATATGAGAATGCTAAGCTTTCACTTTGTAAATGGAATACAGTTGCAGATGAATGGCAAAAGGCATTTCTGTGACCCTAACAAGAGACCTGTCTAAGTGAGTGTGCTATTATCAGAAATAAATGGTAGAACGTTTTTACACAGGTTAATAAATAATATTTTCCTAAGCTGGAATTCCTATATTTCACAGAATCACAGAATCACAGAATTTCTAGGTTGGAAGAGACCTCAAGATCATCGAGTCCAACCTCTAACCTAACACTAACAGTCCCCACTAAACCATATCCCTAAGCTCTACATCTAAACGTCTTTTGAAGACTTCCAGGGATGGTGACTCCACCACCTCCCTGGGCAGCCTGTTCCAATGCCTCACAACCCTTTCAGTAAAGAAGCTCTTCCTAACATCTAACCTAAAACTCCCCTGGCGCAACTTTAGCCCATTCCCCCTTGTCCTGTCACCAGGCACGTGGGAGAACAGGCCAACCCCCACCTCTCTACAGCCTCCTTTAAGGTATCTGTAGAGAGCGATAAGGTCACCCCTGAGCCTCCTCTTCTCCAGGCTGAATAAGCCCAGCTCCTTCAGCCGCTCCTCGTAGGACTTGTTCTCCAGGCCTGTTCTATCATTTAAAAAGGAGAAAAGGAAGGGCTGAAATTTTAAAGACCTAGGCAGCTTAGTTTTAATTCTTCAGAAATAGGGAAACAAATCATAAACATTATCATAAAAAAGTCCAAATGAAAAAATAACAAGTAGCAGACAAAATCAATATAGTAAGAATAAATTATGTCAAGTTTTTCCACCTTCCTTGCAGGAGAGGGTAACAGCATTGTGAATAGAGGAGAAGTAGTAAATACACATATATTTTAACATCAGTAAGACTTTTGACACTGCTTCACAAGACATCTTACAACCTGATGGCAAAAACATAGATTAGATAACAGAAAGAGAAAACTGCACAAAAAAATCACTAAAAGTGTGATTATCAGCGATTCACTCCTAAAACAGAAGGATGTAGCAAATGCATCTGTTTAGGTCCAGTAGGTCCTGAATAATACAGTATTTCCACTAACAGTCTGGAAAATGAAATCAAGAGCTTGCTAATGATATCTACAGAGATCACCAGGCTCCGTCTGGCTGTAAGCAGATTGGGGAACAGATTTCAAACTCAAAGTGACTGTGACATACAGTTTTCACTTCACTGAAGGCAGGTGCAAATTCTACCTAGGCAAGAGTAATGAACTAAATGATCCTGGATAGGGAAGAACTGGAAGAGAGGGCAGACAGCCAGACGTGAACCAGAGTGAAAATGCTAAACATCAGTTCTGATATATAAACAAAAGTATAATCCATGATATAAGTGAGACAGCCTGATCTGAATCTATTTCAATCGTTGAAACTTCACCATTTCATACAAACATTGGCTCATGAGAAGAAGATCCAGATACAATGATAATGACCAGTAGTTTGAAAAAGGTGGCTTCAAAGGAAAGACTGAGAGAACTGGATTTATTATTATTATTATTATTATTATTATTATTATTATTATTATTATCCATTTTAAAGAATATTTCTGATTCATACATTTATCTTTTACATTAATAATTTTGGTAGATATGTGTGGTGGTTTTACCCTGATGGGCAGCTAAACTCCACCACAAACTCTTTCTCACTCCTTCTCCTCAAAGGAATTGGGGGTGAAAATATTATATATAAAGGGCTCAAGGGTTGAGATAAGGACAGGCAGATTGCTCACTAATTGCTGTCATAGGCAAAACAGACTAAACATAGAAAGATTAATACAATTTATTGCCTATCACTAACAGACTAGAGCAGTGAGAAACTAAAAGCAAACTAAAAACACATTCCCCTCTTCCCAACCTCTTCTAGCTTTGCCTCCCAAGTGGTGCATGGGAATGGGGAATGGGGGCTGTGGTCAGTCCCTAACTCTTCGTCTCTGCTCCTCTTTCATGGTCACTCTCTGCCCCTGCTACACATGGGGTCCCTCCCACGGGATGCCATCCTTCCCGAACTGATGCTGTGGGGGCTTCCCACAGGCAGCAGCTCTTCAGGAACTGCTCCAACATGACTCCATACCATGGGTCCATCCATCAGCAGCAAACTGCTCCAGCACAAGTCTCCCATGGGTGGCAGCTCCCCCCAGACCCCCTGCTCCTGCATGGGCTTCTCTCCACGGGCCGCAGCTCCGGCCCGGGGCCTGCCCCTGCGGGTGGGTCTCCATGGGCCATTAAGTCTTTTGTTACTGTGATCTGGCTGCACTTCCTTTGTGCATTATTTCCTCTGATGGTGCTTGGGCTGTGGGAAGAGAATGTGGCTGAACAGATCATGTGTGTATTCCCCAAATTACATGTTTTCCCAGCCCTGGACCTTTGAACCCAGATATGTCCTTAGTATGACATATTCACGGATGCTTCCTTTTCTGCTTTCTGCACCTCAGGCTCCACAGGAAGAGACCCAGACAGGATAGGAGTGGAATTCAGAATTGATCCTGGATCTGGGTATCGGGGTGTGCTGTGATGGAGTCCCACTGGACTAGCTCAATTCACATTTGCTTATGCAAAGGAACTTAAAATAAAGTCCCATTAATTTCTTCAGTGAAAAAATACGTCTTCAGTCATAAAACATAAGTAAAATCCTTATAATTTACTAGAACGTTACTTATATGTATCCCTGATTTCCACACAATTACAAAATATTTTAGAGATTGAAAAAAATGAAGTTGTCACAGGCCATCAGAAATGTTCAGAATCTGATTGTGGTGGTTTTACTGTGCTAAGCAGCTGAACACCACAACCGCTCTCTCACTCCCCCTCCTCAGATGAGGAGGTGAAGAAGTAAAAGAAAGAACAACTCACGGGTTGAGATAAAGATAATTTAATTAAAGAGAAAAAAATATTATTAAGGAAATATTATTATTAATTAATTCAGCTAAAGGGAAAAAAAGGGAAAGGGGAAGGGGGGGGGGGGGGAAGAGAATAACAAAACAAAACAAGTAAAGGCTATGTGGAAGTGCAGAGGAAAGAAATTACTCTCTACTTCCCACAAATAAGCAATGCTTGACCATGTCCTTGAAGCAGGGCCTCAATGCACGTAGCTGGTGTTTGGGAGGAGGACAGACGTTTTCGCAATGAGAGTCCACCCCTCCCCTCTTCTTCCTTTTTCCACCTTTTATTGCTGAGTGTGACATCATCTGGTATGGAATATCCCTTTGGTTGGTTTAGGTCAGCTGCCCTGGTGATGTTTCTTTTTCACTTTTTTGCCCACCCCCTAGGAGGGTTAGAGAAAGTCCTGATGCTGTGCCAGCACTTCTCAGCAGCAGACACAACACGGGTGTGATACCACTGCTGTTCTAGCTCCAAGTGCAGAGCGCAGCACTGTATGGGCTGCTGCAGGGAAAGTTAACATCCCAGCCAGACCCAGTACACTGATACAGTAAAACTTAATGGGTGTGAAAAACACAGAACTTTGTAGCAAAGCAGGATATATGGTAAAGTCAGCAGTCCCATTTTTTTTAACACGTAAGCTATCTGACACTTAGTGCTGTGCAGATGCTTTTCAAAATAGTGATTGTGGCTTCTTCTGCATTGACTAAATTAATTCGCCTAATCTGATGTATGTTTGTTTGTTTGTTTGTTTGTTTTCTGATCCTGTGAGGAGAGAACTAGATTAATAAAAACACTCCTCCCATGTTTCCCTATTATCCTTGCAATCCAGCTGATTGATTTTTGGGACCAAACAAGAAAGCACAGCCCTCCAAATGAATACATCTGAATGTGTCTCTCAGGTTCCTTTGTTATCTGTTAAAATCTCTCTTGAAATTAGCACCAAATGAAAAAAGACACAAATCATTCTGATTTCTGTTTTTCTGATATATTCAATTTGTATAATCTGTCACCAATGTAGCTGTGACTTCTCTGGAAATGGTTCCATGGTCAGGACATCCATGATTCATACCACCAGCACATTATAGAAGATCAGTCCTTACTAGTGGAAATGTGTAGATAATTAACTAATTATTCATAACCTGCTTCAATGAGGACTTTGCAGACACAGTTCTCCATTAAGTGAATGGATTCATGGCTCATTTGGATTAGACAAGTAACTCCATCTTTATTAAACTAATAGGCTTCTGCATGCCTCCCCTCTCTTCAGAAATTCAGAAAACCCATATCTACTTTTATATTTCAGTTTCTCTCACTCCTCCTCTCCCCCTGTTCATCAGATTCTCCTTCCTCTTTCTCTTCCTTTCTCATCATTGTCCATTTATGTACAAACAATGTTATCTTTTCACCTCTGTATTCTCATACGCCATGTAAAACTATTTTCTGCATCTCCATATCACTACCTGCACATTTCCCTGTCACTTGTCTCATTTTTTTTTTCACTTCCCACTCTTCCACATTTTTCTCCATTGCTCCCTTCATATCTGCATTTCTTCATCTCTCTCTAGAATCCATTGTTTGTTTTTGCAGCCTCCCATTTCATTTTTTCCTCTGTGACTTTCCTCCAGATACTTCACTTTAGTCATTAATAAGATACCCCTCATCTCAAAAGTGGAAAAAAACACATTCTTCTTATGTATGTATGACATATACAATTTTTGTGTTATCCATGCTCATAGTTCCACCTTCCTTTATTCAATAACCTGCACCAGTCTGTATCCTCTTCTTCTTTCCACATTTTTTTTTCACTCCCTGGTTACGTAAATCATTCCAGATACCTTTTTTTTTTCTTTTTTTTTTTTTTTTTTTTTTTTTGCC
>NC_048895.1:79287880-79297403 GCF_011077185.1 Oxyura jamaicensis | reverse complement strand
CAGATCCTTCCTTCCTTCCTTCCTTCCTTCCTTCCTTCCTTCCTTCCTTCCTTCCTAGCCTTCTTTGCAAAATTACTCTCTCCTGATTGCCAGATACTTAATATTGTCAGACACTTCAGGTGTCTTTTGGAGACACTTGTCTCCAAAACAGATCAGTGCCTCTGCTCTCCAAAATGTCTAGATGTTTCACCTTTTGTTTATTATCACTGTGTTTTCTCTTATGTCTTGGTTTGCAAGAGATTTAACATCTCAGTTCTCCATACCTTTATTTGTCTTTTAGCCCCCTTTCTCACCTTAGTATTGCCATACTAAAAATTGAAGTTCTTTGTTGTATTGATATATTTTCCTTTTTCACCTTTATAGACCTGTATGAAATTATTTCTTTCATCTCTTGTTCTTTCATTTTCACCTTGTTTTGCTGCCACAGATTGCATTTCCCTAACTACCAGCTCTAGTTAACAGAAACTAGTCTTACTAACAGAAACTATATTTATGTCTATTACATATTAACTCATTTTCGCACTACACTGACAGTATTTGTTTCTCTATATCTGTATCAAATTGACAGCCTGCTAGTTACAAGATTCTAGCATTGGTGTAACTTTCTAAAACGCTGGTAGGTATGAGTACAATCTTTTTTATTTCCTTACTTAAGTTTCAGTTCACATAAATCCTTACCTTTGTAGTTGCTCTCTATTCATATAATACTTTTTAGAATAAATTATGGAAGAAATCTGTCCTGTTTATTCTGTTTAGAATTTCTGTTCTTTTTATTCTGTTCTTTTCTATTCTGTTTATTCTGTTTAGAATAAATTATGCAAGAAATACAGCTGATTATAAAGAGTGGAAATCCCTAATAATTATTCACAAACATATACTTATTGATTACTCAAGCTGTAGCCACCTTACTTGGGCTGTAATATAAGAATGGCATTATCTGACATTTGAGTTGACACCTCTATGGCATCTGTAAAGTAATATCATCTTCATCATACTGTGAAGTATGTATATGATCTGTATAGATGAGTAAGTCTTCTGGCAAGTCTTCCTGATATATAATCAGAGAAGAGAAAGAGCTGCCTCTAGAGAGGGTTCAGGACACTTGAGTTAGTCCTGACTCTGTCATCTATTAAATTAGATTCCTAAAATTAGTTTGGGTAAATGCTATGAACAGGATTTCCAGACGGCGATTGTACTTGTGAATGTTTAGAGATGAATATTTAAAATCCCTCAGGGATCATCATAATTAGAGTCTTACTAGATCTGAAGGTCTATGAGAACTTTAGTTGAAAAAACAGATTCTACCAAGGAAGAAAATCTCGTCTTAGTATACCCTTCTAGAAATGGATGACAAAAATATATAAAAAAATAAAAGCACGGTCTTCATATTTGGCATACCTAATACTTCCTGAGTGAAAATATCTATTAAGTATTTACTACTCCCAAGATTCATGAGTATATGAAGTCTTAATTAACATCAGAAGAAAATTTTCCAGAAGAAAAATGTCAACAGTTTCATTCATCTCGCTTGAATCAATCTCATGCTCATATGGGAAATGTCAGAATCTCTAAATATAAATGTATAAATATTGACAGTTTTCAGGGTCCTTTTTCATTCTACACCTAATAAAGGTGAATGACAGTGACTTCATGAGTCTTAAGCAAGCCTAGAGGAACTTTCTCATCTCTGATGTGTAACTTGGCAGAGTTGTAATGTTTACAAAATGTATCAGATGGATATTTTTCTCTTACATACTCAAGTATATTAAAGAATGACAAGCCTTTCAAATTTTATGATACCTTAATGATACCTGTAATGTGAATGCTAAATAAAGATAATATTAATAAATACATATCCAACACTATTATTAGAAAATAGTTTTGCAAAATAAATATATGCATGCCTAATTAACACTTCAAAAAGTGATGAATGTATATAATGTTGAAATAGAATTAAAGTTATTTTTCTCCATAGGATAATGAAAATTTCTCCATAACTTATTTTGCTGAATAATTTGCATCATGTACCACCCCTTTATGAAAAACAGTGTTTGATGAAAAAAAAAAAAAAAAAAAAAAAAAAAAGGTTTATTGGAATTTACTTACATATAGTGAGAAAGCAGAAACTGCTCATGTTTCAAAGATAAGCTGGCAACTGTCACAGTAAAACTGACAGCTTCACAGTTTTTTGGCATTTAATATAAAACTTTTCTCCTGCAGATACCTGTTTAAGTCAGAACCTCTTAAAATATTTCTGACCTTGTGACTGAAGAGCAGAACGTGAAGACCATAAGGTCTGGAGGTACTTTACAGATTCAGAATTAGTACGCTAAGGCAAAGGATCCTGCATTTGTTTGGTCTTTATCATTCTATGATTATCCTCCCTGACTGGTGTTAACACTGCAAATTCATGTTCCCTAAAGCATAATCACTGACAGTGGCACTGTGTCTGGCTGCGTGGCTTCAGTCTTGAATCTGAACACATACCTTCAGACTTTGAAGTAGACTAAAGACCTGCTTGAGAATTTTAGGGAAATAAGGCTCCTGGTTAAACACTGCAAGCCATTTGGATTATGTGGACAGGAAAGTAGGTAGGGAAATATTGTGTATGAACAGTAAGTAAACTGGGTAGTGAGGGTAAGGTCAACCTTTTGCCCTTGCGACCTGCTAAAGCTGGATGTATTGAGAAGGTTCTGGGAATGCATTGGTGGGATTACATACTGCAAAAACCTTTAAAAGGGATTCTCTGTTTAAAGAACACTTTTATTTTTATCCCTGAAATGATGACCCTCTGGATTTGGTGCAGGCTGCCACAATGACTGGGGAGTGGGGATGTTGATTGGTTTTACTATTAATATCTCACAGTTTGTGCTTTGTTTTGAAGATTTGTCATCTGTTTTATGTGATGTCTTTCAGACACATTTGGTAGAAAGTTATGTAAAAGAAAAATTTGAAATTCAGTCCAAGGGAGATGTTTTTCAGAAAGCTATGTTGACATGCATAGTAGGTATGTGTAGAAGTAATTCTAAATTGAATAAACTGCGTAGATATTACATCAGTAACAGGTAACATCAAAGAGACAGAATGATGTTACTTTGTCAAGCTTCAGAAAACAAACAAACAAACAAACAAAAACACACACAATCAAGCCATTTCCCAAGACTAATAATTGAACACATAGATATTAATTAGCTGTACAACTATTTCAGTACTTTTCTTTCTAAACTGTTGTCTTGACATTTCTTAAATTAATTATACTGAATAGCCTCAAAGTTTGTAAATCATTTATTTTGGGAAAGCTATTCCGTAAAATTCTACTGAAGTCTTCTGCATTTGGTATCATATTGTTAATGGCCACATTATGTATGGCTTTAAAATTAAGGGAACGGTCTTCAACATTCATGGTCTTTATTATTCTTTCTTTTACAATCTCTTTCATTATATGTTGTCTTACATACATGCTTACATATTTATGTATGTATGTATCTATGTATAATAAGGTATGTATAGGGTTCATTCAAGTGTGCGTATATATATGGACACACATTCACACATGTATCATACACAGGGAAAATGCTTAATGAAAAGTCCAAATAAGAATAGCAAATATAGAGTAAATATGTTGAGTATGAAAAAAGCCATGTAGCAGATGACAATGTGTTAGACAATCAACTTATAGATGATTCATTGTATATGAATCCTTTCATCTAATATTTGTAAGCTCACAGCAGGCACATTCTCTGTCTATTGCAGAGAGTTTTATTGATTTACAGAGGCAAAGCAAAATTTACCTGAGGCAGCAGTTCTTCTAAAATGTTGTTGGTATGAGAAGAAGATAAAGAAAATCTCATTGTTAGATGTGATTTGTGATACAATTCCTCTCATGCACTGACTATTAAGGTCTTTTAAAGGAAGAGATCTTTACTGGCCACACAGAAGATATAAGGAACACTTCTTCCTGTAAGAAAATCAGTCTTGAAAATTTAAGATTTTCCAATCCTTTAACCTGCTATTAAAGACCACTGACAGGATTTCATTCCAAGGTGAACTTTGCATTACGCAAAGTTAGCTGTGATACCAGAAGAGAGAAAAAATGCGGGAAAACAAACAAACAAACTAACAAAAACAAAAAACAACAACAAACACAGTAAAATAAGGCCCACAACATGATTCTTATCAAAGTCCATGCTATTAAACAAATGAAATTGCAGCTGTACAAAGCTGAAGATACTGATTATGCGTAATGGTGCAGAATTGCATCAGCATTGAGTTTCAGGCAGTTCACATTCCATTTTACCTGCATTTGCAGAAAGTTGCGTGTCAACTCCCACTTATGTTGCAGTTGATCATAGTGTTACTGAAAGTCAAACTGACAGTTAAGAGGATACAAAAGGTTCTGGGTCAAGTCTCTGCTGGGTTTTAATTCATTCTCATTAGGAACAATAAAACACCAAAGTGTGTGTTATATTCTGAAACTGAAAAACATGCATATGTATGGAATATGGTTAAATTGTTTGCTTGGATAGAGGAAAGGCAAGTAAAGTTTTTTTTGTTTGTTTGTTTTTTTTTTTTTTTTTTTTTGGATTAATTTCTGTAAGTGTGTGTCTCTGTCTGTCCAAAATGAGTCATTCTAGTGTTAGGTAATATATTGTCTGGGCTAGGTGAACATGGCATGATAAGCATACCATCAGGTGTGCTGTCTCTTTTAATTGTGTTCATTTCAGAACGACCGATAAACATTAGGATGCTTTAATTCCGTTCATTTCAATGGGAGCAATAAACATTAAAAACCCTTTAATACCCCTTTCTGAATTGTCCCACTTGACTAAATTTGATGTAATTTAAACAGGAGAGACTGGATACAAGATTTATTTAACTCTTTGCCTGGCAAACTGTTCATTTTAAAGCTATCATGCTAGAAGAAAACTAACTGCACTAGTAAAAATTATTATAGATATGATGCTGTAGCTCCAAATACAGCACACCAGAGATACTTAGGTATTTAAGTCACCAATTGCATAGGTCTTAAAATATTCTCCACACCCGTACATGTAAACCTGTTTAACATAAAATTAGTACTGTCATATGGGTTGCACAAACGAGTCATTGTAAAACAGATTACACAATGTCTGATATTGAGACGATCTATTTAGAAAATATGACACCTTTATTCCCATTCCATCCTTTGACATTTTTGGTGGTTTGGTCCTGGCCAGCAGTGAAACACCTATACTGCTTCTTGCTCATTCCCTGCCCCAGGTGGGACAGGGGAGAGAATAAGAACAAAAGTGAGAAAACTCATGGGTAGAGATAGAGACAATTTAATAAGTGAAGGAAAGATATTAAAAAAGCAAGTGATGCAGTGGCAATCTCTCTCAACCTCCCACAAGCAGACCAATGCCCAACCAGTCTTAGAAGAACTGCTGCCTTGGAAGACCCCCCACCATCCCCAAACAAGTTTTTATTGCTGAGCATAGCACTGTATAATATGGAATAGACCTTTGGTCTACATTTACCTAACATAATTTTACATTATGTCATATTATGATTTTTAAAACATTTTCCCATTGACAGATGGACATTACAATGGACTCATGTTAACTCCTGTTGAAGTTAGTATTTAACTTTTGGGGACTACACCCATCCTGTGACCTAGTCACCTATAATTTCTATTGCCAAAAATGCCAAACAGCTCTTCTATCTTTTCACATAATTGATATGGTATTTCATATTTAGTATAATGAACTCAATAGGTGCCCGGTAGAGTTTATCTCCTTAAAGTTAATGAGAATCTTCTCATCAGCTTCCCTTGGATCTGGTTTTAATCCTACATCCTTTTATTCTTTATTTTTAGTTCATAGTGCATTAATATAACTTAGTCAAACAGGCTCTATCTATTTTTCTATCAATTAATTCAATCCATCTGGCCTTTATTAACATAATACCTTAGCACATCCCAATATTACATGAATGATATTTTTTTTAAATGTTGTGGCCAGAATTCAACTAAGAACAATATCCTGCTTCTACTTTCTTTTTCTCCTAGGTCAGAAATTTTCAACCAGTTTTACAGGGAGTTGCAAATGTCTGTATCAGTGAAAAGTTTTGTTTTGTTTTGTTTTGTTTTGTTTTGTTTTTCATTTATGTTTGAGTCATTTTTGGTAAATATACATATACATCTTGACTATATATTCTTTCAAGAATATGTCTGTGCTCTCTGTCATGTAGTGACTTCTGACCCTGAGCTTCTGATTTCTTGGAAAATATATGAAATCTGATTGGTATGTATTAGTATATAAAACATCTTTAGACAAACATGTTAACTCAAGTGGACTGTGTATCTTTAGAAAGAAGAATAAATATCTCAGTATGCTGTGATAAACTGTTTAATAAAATAAAATAATAATGAAACCATTTTTTTCAGTCCAGGCTGCTATTCTGCTGTATATTTTATTGGTCTGAAAGGTAGAATTCTTGGCAGAGAACTTGTCCCATGGGCCACATAAAGGGCACATGGTACAATTCAGCATAGTGTAACTATAAATGACCAGAATGGAGTCCAAAAGGTCTGCTAAATTCAATATCTGATTTATGTTTCATGCCAGGGTTAGGAAGTTTTGAATGTGATCCAGGCAGAACGCTAGGTTCATGTTACAGCTGGAGCTATCCAGGTGAGAGAAGGTATATGGAACAGGAATGTTTCCTGATGATTATACATCCAATGCTCTTATTTTCATGGGAAGGCATTTATTTTAAAAATTCTTCAAGTAGTCATATGTGATAGACATTTATAGGCATGTATGCTATCCATTATCTTTAAACTAGGTAAGAAGGGGGACGGGGATGAAACAAAGCTTGTTGGAGGTGTGCCAGGGGGAACAATGGCAAGGCTGGGGGAGAAGGCAAACTGAAGTGCATCTACACTAAAGTACGCAGCATGGGCAACAAACAGGAGGAGCTGGAAGCCACTGTGCAGCAAGCAGGCTATGACTTGGTTGCCATCACGGAAATATGGTGGGACCACTCTCATGACTGGAGTGCTGCAATGTCTGGCTATAGGCTCTTCAGAAGGGACAGGCAGCACGGAAGGGGTGGTGGAGTGGCTCTTTATTAGAGTGTTTTGATGTCGTCGAACTTGAAGCTGGGAATGATAAGGTTGAGTCGCTATGGGTTAGGATCAGCGGAAAGGCCAACAAGGGAAGCATCCTGGTGGGGGTCTGTTACAGACAGCCAAACCAGGATGAGGAGATGGATGAGTAGTTCTACAGACAGCTGGTAGAAGTTGCAAAATCGACAGTGCTTGTTCTTGTGGGGGACTTTAACTTCCCAGACATATCCTGGAAGCAAAACACAGCCCAGAGAAAGCAGTCTAGGAGGTTTCTGGAGGGAGGGGAAGATAGCTTCCTGACACAGCTGGTTGGCAAGCCTACCAGGGGAGGTGCTCTGCTAGACCTTCTGTTCACTAACAGAGAAGGACTGGTGGGAGATGTGGTGGTCGGGGGCTGTCTTGGGCAGAGTGACCACAAAATGGTAGAGTTCTCGATACTTGGCGAAGTCAGGAAGGGGACCAGTAAGACCGCTGTCTTGGACTTCCGGAGGGCTGACTTTGAGCTGTTTAGGACACTGGTTGGCAGAGTCACTTCGGAGGTGATTCTGAAGGGCAGAGGAGTCCAGGAAGGCTGGGCGCTCTTCAAGAAAGAAATCTTAATGGCTCAGGAGCAGTCTGTCCCCACATGCCCAAAGACAAGCCGGTGCGGAAGAAGACCGGCCTGGCTGAACAGAGAGTTGTGGCTCGAGCTTAGGAGAAAAAAAAGAGGGTTTATAATCTTTGGAAAAGAGGGTGGGCCACTCAGGGGGACTACAGGGATGTTGTGAGGCTGTGCAGGGACAAAATTAGAAAGGCCAAAGCTCATCTGGAGCTCAATCTGGTTAGTGCTGTTAAAAACAACAAAAAAATGTTTTTATAAATATATCAGAACATAAAGGAGAACTAAGGAGAATCTTCACCCTTTACCCCTTTACTGGATGTGGGGGGAAACTTAGTAATCAGACATGAGGAAAAAGCTGAGGTGCTTAACGCCTTCTTTGCCTCAGTCTATAGCAGCAAAACCAGTGGTTCTCTGGACGCCCAGTACCCTGAGCTGGTGGAAGGGGATGAGGAGCAGAATGTGGCCATCACTGTCCACGAGGAAATGGTTGGCGACCTGCTACAGCATTTGGATGTACGCAAGTCAATGGGGCCGGATGGGATCCACCCGAGGGTATTGAGAGAACTGGCGGAAGAGCTGGCCAAGCCACTTCCCATCATTTATCGGCAGTCTTGGCTATCAGGGAAGGTCCCAGTCGACTGGTGGCTAGCAAACATGACGCCCATCTACAAGAAGGGCTGGAAGGTTGACCTAGGAAACTATAGGCCTGTTAGTTTGACCTCAGTGCCAAGGAAGCTCATAGAGCAGATTATCTCGAGAGTCATCACGCAGCGCTTGCAGGGCAAGCAGGCGATCAGGCCCAGTCAGCATGGGTTTATGAAAGGCAGGTCTTGCTTGACGAACCTGATCTCCTTCTAGGACAAAGTGACGCGCTGGGTGGATGAGGGAAAGGCTGTGGATGTGGTCTACCTTGACTTCAGCAAGGCTTTTGACACCGTTTCCCACAGCATTCTCCTCAAGAAACTGGATGCTCTTGGCTTGGACTGGCGCACGCTTCGTTGGGTTAGAAACTGGCTGGATAGCCGGGCCCAAAGAGTCATGGTAAATGGAGTCAAATCCAGTTGGAGGCCGGTCCCTAGTGGCATTCCCCAGGGCTCGATGCTGGGGCCGGTCCTCTTCAATATCTTCATTGATGATCTGGATGAGGGCATTGAGTGCACCCTCAGTAAGTTTGCAGATGACACCAAGTTAGGTGCGTGTGTCGATCTGCTCGAGGGTAGGAAGACTCTGCAGGAGGATCTGGAGAGGCTGGACCGATGGGCCGAGGTCAACTGCATGAAGTTCAACAAGGCCAAGAGCTGGGTCCTGCACCTGGGGCGCAATAACCCCAAGCAGAGCTACAGGCTGGGAGATGAGTGGTTGGAGATCTGCCTGGCAGAGAAGGACCTGGGAGTGATGGTTGACAGTCGGCTGAATATGAGCCAGCAGTGTGCTCAGGCGGCCAAGAAGGCCAACAGCATCCTGGCCTGTATAAGAAACAGTGTGGCCAGCAGGGCCAGGGAGGTGATTGTCCCCCTGTACTCGGCTCTGGTGAGGCCGCACCTCGAGTACTGTGTTCAGTTTTGGGCCCCTCGCTACAAGAAGGACATGGAGGTGCTCGAGCGAGTCCAGAGAAGGGCTACGAAGCTGGTTAAGGGTCTGGAGAACAAGTCTTACGAGGAGCGGCTGAGGGAACTGGGCTTGTTCAGCCTGGAGAAAAGGAGGCTCAGGGGCGACCTTATTGCACTCTACAGGTACCTCAAGGGAGGCTGTAGCGAGGTGGGGGTTGGTCTGTTCTCCCACGTGCCTGGTGACAGGACGAGGGGGAATGGGCT
>NC_048895.1:79271079-79287870 GCF_011077185.1 Oxyura jamaicensis | reverse complement strand
TTGTTAGTCACTGGAATAGGCTGCCGAGGGAAGTGGTTGATTCACCATCCCTGGAGGTCTTTAAAAGACGTTTAGATGTAGAGCTTAGTTGATATGGTTTAGTGGAAGGTTTGTTAGTGTTAGGTCAGAGGTTGGACTTGGTGATCTTGAGGTCTCTTCCAACCTAGAAAATTCTGTGATTCTGTGAAATCACGTGCTAGAATATGTGAGAAAATATTACAGTGCTTCTGCAAGATGCATGACAGCTGCAAAGAGAGTAAGACTTTGAAAGCAACTGGTGTGACCCCAGTTCTGCAAAGACCATACCCATTTGCTTCATGCTATGAATTCCAAGTACCCACATTGACAGTAGGTAGACTGTACAGTGAGTGGCTAAACATACACATGAATCTTTTTGGGATAAGGCCCTGTAGCTTCGATAGCTTTAGAGCTAGTCCAGAAGGACTTTGCACAGAATATGGTTACATGCGTGCATAAGGCATGCATGTGTCTGATTCTACACACCCAGTGGTTCTTTATCCTTTTTAAAACTCTTTTTTTTTTTTTTTTTTTTCCTTATGCGTAATATGAACTAGAATGAAACTCAGGTAGCTGAAATAGTAGAAGCCATGATCACATTTAGAAACACAGTAGGATACAACATATCAACACCGCAGTGCTACAAATGCAGTGTTTAATGCTGGTAGACTGCTGTTGTGATTGGAATCAGAGTTTTAGTCAAGTAAAGAGATATTTCTTGGTATTACAGGGTCACACCCTACTGTCTAGTTTTAAGTAGCACTCTGCGTTTATCTCAGTGGGTAGTTGTGTTTAAAAATTGATGGCGTGACCTGTCTCTTAATATGGAGTGACATCTGAAAGGAACATATGCATTTTGTTGTTCTCTGCACAGTGAGAAAAGGGAGAGGAGGAAGGAGGAGGAAAAACAACAGGCTTCATACTATCATGATGCATGTGGAGGGCAAAAAGTTTAAGCAGTATTAATAGCTTGAGCCCCAGACTACCCAATAACTGATATTATCTTAGTTTATTTCTACTGAATTGAGTGTAGTATGCTTTGTATTTACATCTTTCCTGATGTAATCAGAATTTACTTGAATATATGTCTGTAATTTGACATATAAAATAAAAATATTTCTATAAAAATGAATAGGTTTTATACAGATTTTTTTTTCAATCCATATATTACTACATTAATACATGAATATCTTAGAGAAATATAAAAATAACCCTGGACATATGATGATTATAGTAATAATGATTCTAATAGTAATAATAAATGCTCTGTTTGAGAAAAAACATAAATTCTTTACCTATTCTGCACAAAAAGTACTAGGCTCTCTGAAGATATTGGGACTAATTTTGCTGTCATCTATAACAGGCATAAGTTGGAAATGAATAGGGAGTAACACAAAATAACATTTCTCCTTAGACCAGAAATGTACTTTAAATAGACTTGAAGTCAAATGCAGAAATATTTTCGTTAAATAAAAGGTACATGAAACATCTCACAAATATTCTGCTAATGAAAGGATTTTGGATTTGGAAGCAGAGCCTAAACATTCACATTAACATTTCCAACTACCTCTCTCAGGTTGGAATCTTATGGGTATTTCATGTCCCTTAGGGTGCAGTCTTAAAGCTTACAACAAACCTTAAATTATTTATTTATTAGTTGAGCAGAGAATAATTGCAGTAAGCTTTGTCTATCTAGACTCAAATTCTGTTTTTCCATATGTTACCTGTCTCGCTTATTCGTGTGTTCATATGGTTTGTATAAGCTGTATAAGCTTCTATTTTCCTTGAATGGCTAATGATCTTTTTATTTTATTAAAAAAAAAAAAAAAAAGCCTTCAATTTTCAATTCAGACTCTCAGCCATATTGTAATCATTTTGATCTTCCTGTTTTGCTTCTGCTCATCCCAACATCCTCACATAAACTTGCATCATATAGCAAGGCTATATATTCAGTGTGAGAAAAAGCTTGTTCCTCTTTTATTTGTTTTAACCTTTAAACCTTACCGAAGAGTGTGATCTAGATCAAATTACTATATGAATACAACACAGACACAGGGATGTATACAATGAAGACTAAAAATAAGTCACTAGTCTTACTGTAACTTCCTCAATGTCAAAAACTGTGTCTTAAATTCTCTGGGACCACCTGAACAACACATGAATATTTTAGGCATTATGTAAGCCTGGATATTGTCTGTCATGTCCTTTATGGTATCGCTCCCTCTGTTGTGAGGGAATGGGAGAGGAGGAGTTATAAATAGCACAGTCTATCTTCCTTTTGTTCAAAGGTGAGATCCCTTGGACACATCATTTCCTGACAGTGTACTCTTACCTTATCTGTGTGCTGCTGTAGGATGGGTTGTTAGGCATTTTGAAAGGGTTGTTAGGCATTGGAATAGGCTGCCCAGGGAAGTGGTTGAGTCACCATCCCTGGAGGTCTTTAAAAGATGTTTAGATTTAGAGCTTAGTGATATGGTTTAGTGGAGGACTTGTTGGTGTTAGGTCAGAGGTTGGACTAGATGATCTTGGAGGTCTCTTCCAACCTAGATGATTCTATGATTCTGTGATTCTGTTTATTCTTAAACAGAATCTTATTTTTAATTCTTATATTCTTCTTATAATTCTTATATTTATTGTTCTGTGATTCTGTTTATTCTTAAACAAACATGTTGGCAACACAACATTTTAAATAACCTAAAGTGTCACTATTATATGTGAATAATTTAGGTCATGTCCAACTTACTTACTGTCTCCAACTTACAAATGAACAGATTTGATAAATCGTATTACAAGGACTGAAATTTTGTAGTATGCCCAGCACACAAAATTTGCAGCCAAGTCATAAGATAGCAGCAAGAGACAACTTTTAAGACCTTCTGATTCTGCACCACCTTAGAGCTGAAGAGGTATCTGGCATAATTTTTCAACCTCTACAGGATTGCCCAGTAAACCAAAGCTCCATGCATGCTCTTGAGTGTGTGATGTGGCCTTATCCTGACATGCTCTTCCTTTGACACCATATCTGAAACAGGATTTGGGAGGATTCCTATCAGAGGGATGGTAAGTGGAGTAACCCTACACTTGCAGAATCAGGTCTGAGACCTACAGGCCACAGTGGGAAGCTGCTACTGATTAATGTTTTGTGATAAGTTTCTAGGCAGAGGTGGGCATATCTAGCATCCATCACAGCTGTAACCATATTTAAGTACTTCTGTAAATAGGAGAACTAACATATTTTCTATGACTTTTCTCTCTGTAGTAAAGCAGCAATGCACTTGGATCCTCTCTATCATCATGTAATCAACTAATGCAAGCATCCTCACTGCAATATTCCTAGCTCTTTTTGTCATTGCTGGTATTACTGCTGCTGTCTTTAACATAACTTAGCAATCCTGATGGCTGAGCAGTCAGTCATGGGATGTTTTGTTTGAAAAGGCAGCCTTTGGCTGGCAAACGCATGTGCTGATTACTGTTTGGTTTTATCGTCCTGCCTGCTGCATGACAAGGAGAACTTGTAATATCTTGATGCCTGGAGGATGAAAGAAAGGATGCAATTCTCAAGAAACATGTTTTATTGGCTTCCTGTAGGATGGTACTTTACTTTCATTGCCTATTTTCCATTAATTAATAGGCTCAAACTTACTAAGGGAGAACTGGCAGGCAGACAAGACATTTGGGGAGCTGTTGATGTTCAGCCTATAGCTGAATGACAAACGATACCAATGAAAATATCTACTACTGTCTGACAATTATTTGATAATGGATACAATACTATCTGCAAAGGGCCTATAAACTAGTACATAACTGCCCAAAGACTTATTACCTAAGAATATGGTGACCTATACAGATATATGATAGACTTTTTTAGCTCTTACTATGCCCTTAAACTACCAGATACTTGCACAAGCAAACATAGAGCCTTTTGAGATTATTTGTGCAAATTAATTCGTCTACCTGATTGTCCCTAGGAAACATAAAATAAATAATAATTATTATAATTATAATAAAAAGTAACAGATCTCAAGGGTCTTCTCTCTGAATGCCTGCTTAAAGGTTTTTGTTTTCTCACTGTCCTCATGACTCTTGTTTTCTTGAGTTTACAATGGCTCAGTTTCAGTAGAAAAGAAGGTAGTAATACTTTCAATGTAAACATGATCACTACCCATCTTCCCTGATTTTTAAGTATTACCAATGTGTGTGATCTTATTTTCATAGAATCATAGAATATCCCGAGTTGGAAGGGACCCAAAAGGATCATCAAGTCCAACTCCTGGCACCGCACAGGTCTACCCAAAATTTTAGACCATGTAACTTAGTGCACAGTCCAATCTCTTCTTGAATTCAGACAGGCTTGGTGAAGTGACTACTTCCCTGGGGAGCCTGTTCCAGTGTGCAACCACCCTCTCGGTGAAGAACCTCCTACTCATGTCAAGCCTAAACTTCCCCTGCTTCAGCTTAACCCCATTCCCGTGGGTCCTATCACTGGTGTTTACAGAGTAAAGGTCTCTTGCCTTCCCACGCCCCCTCGCGAGGAAGTTGTAGACTGCAAGGAGGTCCCCCCTCAGCCTCCTCTTTCCAGGCTGAACAGGTCCAGTGGCCTCAGCCTCTCCTCATAAGTCTTTCCCTCTAGGCCCTTCACCATCTTTGTAGCCCTCCTCTGAACACTCTCCAACAGTTTCATGTCTTTCTTGTACTGTGGTGCCCAGAACTGCATGCAGTACTTGAGGTGAGGCCACACCAGCGCAGAGTAGATTGGGAAAATCACCTCCCTTAAGCGACTAGCAATGCCATGCTTGATGCATCCCAGGATACGGTTGGACCTCCTGTCTGCTAGGGCACACTACTGGCTCATATTCAACTTGCTGTCAACCACGACCCCCAGATCCCTCTCTGCGGGGCTGCTCTCCAGCTTCTCATCGCCCAGTCTGTACGTATATCCAGGGTTGCCCCATCCCAGGTGCAGGACCCGGCACTTGCTTTTGTTAAACTTCATGCGGTTGGTGATTGCCCAGCTCTCCAACCTGTCCAGATCTCTCTACAAGGCCTTTCCACCCTCATCCAAGTCCACAACTCCTCCAAGTTTGGTGTCGTCGGCAAATTTGCCCAAAACACCTTCTAGTCCTACATCCAAATCATTTATAAAAGCATTGAAGAGGACTGGCCCTAAAATGGAGCCTTGAGGGACCCCACTAGTGACCATCCGCCAGCCTGACGTGGCCCCATTTTCCACAGCACTTTGAGGCCTGTCCGTCATCCAATTGCTCACCCATCGTATGATGTTTTTGTCTAGTTGTATGCTGGACATTTTGTCCAGTAGGATCCTATGGGAAGCCGTGTCAAAAGCCTTGCTGAAGTCCAAAAAGATCACATCAGCTGGTTTCCCTTGGTCAACTATCTGGGTGATCTTATCATAAAATCTTATCATTTTATCTATATTGTTTGCACTACAAAAGCAACTCTAGCTTTGCTAATATGTTTACTACTTCATAGGAGAGTGTAAAAACTGCAAATTCAGGAAAAAGAAGTTGGGGAATTTAGGCTTCTCACTTTGTAGGCAGCACATCTCTAACTATCTGTCTCTAAAGGACTATCACTGATTAGTTAGATTCTACATTCAGGAAAAAAAAAAGCAAAAAAAAAAAAAAAAAAAAACAAAAAAAACAGTAATCTGAATGCTAAATGAGCATTGCTGTCTTAATATGCAGTCTAGACCATTCACCAAAGCTCCAGATAGAAGAAGAAAGTAATATTTATTCTTGTACTTTTGGTACCTAGTAGTTTCTTTTTAGGTAGCCCATCACTTGTCCTGTATACATAGATTGCCCGACTGTGTTTACAGTAAAAGGAGTCTAGACCCCTACCCCTAATATACGCAGCTTCAATTGTCCAGCAGGGGCTGGGTACTCAGTGTGGGGTTAATGTGGCATCTACACACTTTGAGCAATCCTACACTTGATTTGTGAGACCAATGAACACAATTCTTCATGCTACAAACTAAAGTGAGGTTCCTAGGCTTAATGTTATATATGATCTCACTTGCACGTTCAGCCATTTCAAAGGTAACAAATAACCACATATAGAAACTGAAGAAAAACCCTCTTCAGAGTGAAGATTGAATATGCCACACATCTAATGAATGGCTGCCTGTCGCAAGCTGCTGTATCAGTAATACCTACTGTACTGTGTAGCTGATCTTCAGGCCACTGCAGAGCTAAAACTTTCATATAGTGTGTCATTATTTCCTCAGTCAATTCTTATACTTATCTTGCTGTGGTTTTATTTCCCTACATTATACTGTGCATTTCGGAAATTCTGCAATATTGTATATCTGAAAAAATATGTCTCAATATACTGCTTAAAGTGTGGTTCTCAACCAAGATTTTTAAAATTAAACCCAAAGGAACAGAATGAACAGAAATAGATTTCTGGTTTTGCACTGATTGAAAACGTCTGTTGTATAATACCCATTTCACTCTGTTAAGATGTTATAAGTTACATTTCTGTTTGTGTCTTTTTTCTTTTCCTTGTGCTTCTTTTCAGAATGAGGAAACAGCATTGTTTTTCCTTATGGGTGTTTTGGGACTATCTAATGACAAAATATTGTATATTTTCAAAGCATGTTACTCATCTCTCACAACAAGAAATCATTTTGTGCCTGTGTCCCTGTTAACTAATATGAGAAAGGTGTCTTAAGCTATGTCTCAGATCATCCAACGGTTTTACTATTAATATCGGTATATCTTATACAATAATGCATGCCATTGTATGATTGAATTATTGTTTTAAAATTTCAGAATCTTGCCAAAGTAGTGTATAATTGCTATGTACCCTATTTGACAAATTCTTAATGTGTTCATAATCTCTTAATGCAGTGAAATATTTTGAGATATCAATAAACTTAGACTCTTAAGTAAGCTTTCTAAATAGTTTTAGTCCAGATTTGCTGTTTAAGGTGCTTTTTCCATATTATTACTTGAAGTATATATGGAATTTTGTTCCAGGATGTTGTAAACATTATTCCATTACTTGGCAATCCTAATTCTTAGGAAGAAAAAAAAAAAACTACAGAAGCTAATTCTGAATATGTATAGCTACAACTACTGAAATTATTTGCCAAAGAAAATGTCACTACTATTGAAAACTTTCAGTGACAGTTTTATAAAACTGATAAATACCTGCACATGTTTTCATAGGAGACACAAAAAAAATATTTTATGTTGGAAGTAAATTGACTTTTAGGATATGAATGACAAGAACATCATGAGAGCCTAGCATGATGAATTCTTCTCCAAGCATGTGAAAAATTGCTGTTGCTTCCTGCCACATGCATTTTACTCATCATTGATCTTCAAAAGGAAAATCACTTAGATAATGAGCTTCTGTTTAATAAAAGTATGTCAAATGTGTCCAAAAACTAATATAAGAAAAGGTACAGAGTTATATCTAACATTTATGTTAGCAGCTTCATATCTGCTAACGCAGCTTAAAAGAAAAAGTTTATTTATTTATTTATTTTTAGGATTTACTGATGTTAACTTCAAAAAAAAGAGTATGTATTCTTTGATCATTAATCTCTGAAAATACAACTAATTTCACTCTCAAATATAGTGTTTTTTTTTTTTTTAGAAGTTCATTTTTATTTTTATTTTTAAAGAAGTAACACACAAAAATATGAACCTAGAGTAAAATATCAGAGTAACACACATTGTAAAACCAGTTACAACCAGGACATTCTTTCCTGAATGACTACAAATAGCTAGAAAATAAATGTTTATGTGAGCACAGTCCAACTTGCCATTCTAAGGAACTGTTCCTTAGCCAGAATCACAATATATTTTTGCTTTTCTTCTTTCCGAGCTGTAAGTCCAAACACAGGTAACTACATGAACAACCAGCATTGTGCCATTTGTTGAACCACGAGGGTCCACAGCTGTTACCTAAAAAAAAAAAATAGCTTTACTCACTGTGCACTTTTGAACAAGTAAAAGGATGATTTAAGATGAGGACAAGATGAGGACTTGGTTTTCAATGGTAAACTGAATCCCTTTTCTGAGAAAATATGTAAAATCGTTGGACATACCTTGGTACACTGTGTAAGGCATTCAGCATAATACAAAACTTTGTCTCTGGGAAATGTGAGGCTATATTCTGGTCTCATATTTTCACAAAGAGCTTCAATTTACTTCAATATTAGGTACATTTTTTTTTTTTTTTCCAGAAATAATTTCTCCCTTATGATCTTCACTATATTCTGTATGTACCAAACTTTTCACCTCACCTCAGTGTAGACTCATTATAGGAGCACTAGTTGGGTTTATCATACTGACATAGAATATTATAAAATTCCTTGCAGCAGAACTCTGGTTAGTGTGAGTTTTGTTCTTTTTAATGGATATTTAGAAGTATTAAAATAACATATTTTGCATGTTTTACTGGAACCAATTGTAAACATTTTAAATTTAGTATTTTGTTTTTAAATTATACTAGGACTCCATTCTGTAGATTTTTTTCTTTTATATATATACAATAAACCTGAACACTGGGGAAAAGAGTTGCATTAAGAAGCAAATCTTGGAAAACAGACAAGCAAACAAGAACAAGAACAACAACAACAACAAAAAAAGCAAAAAATTACACATAATGTAAAGTACACTCTTCGCGAATTCAAAGCTAAGCAAAGTAGAACTGATTGATATTCTAATGTATGCAAGAGATAGCATACAGTCACCTTCCTTTTACTTTTCATGAAAATTCAGCATTTCAGAAAGCTGTAGACAAAACAAAAACAGAAACAAAAATCATCCCACAAACCCTTCTAAATGTTATTGCTGCTATTACTAAGCTTCTATTTATAAGAAAAACAAAACACTGACATTAACAATGTTTCTCCAAGCACATGTTTCACAGAATCACAGAATCACAGAATAGTCTAGGTTGGAAGAGACCTCCAAGATCACCGAGTCCAACCTCTGACCTAACACTAACAAGTCCTCCACTAACCCATATCCCTAAGCTCTACATCTAAATGTCTTTTAAAGACCTCCAGGGATGGTGACTCAACCACTTCCCTGGGCAGCCTATTCCAGTGACTAACAACCCTTTCAGTAAAGAAGTTCTTCCTAATATCCAACCTCAACCTCCCCTGGCGCAACTTTAGCCCATTCCCCCTCGTCCTGTCACCAGGCACGTGGGAGAATAGACCAACCGCCACCTCGCTACAGCTTCCTTTCAGGTACCTGCAGAGTGCAATAAGGTCACCCCTGAGCCTCCTCTTCTCCAGGCTAAATAGTCCCAGCTCCCTGAGCCGCTCCTTGTTCTCCAGACCCTTCACCAGCTTTGTTGCCCTTCTCTGGACTCGCTCGAGCACCTCCATGTCCTTCTTGTAGCGAGGGGCCCAAAACTGAACACAGTACTCAAGGTGCGGCCTCACCAGAGCTGAGTACAGGGGGGCAATCACTTCCCTGGCCCTGCTGGCCCTGCTGTTTCTTATGCAAGCCAGGATGCTGCTGGCCTTCTTGGCCGCCTGAGCACACTGCTGGCTCATATTCAGCCGACTATCAACCAATACTCCCAGGTCCTTCTCTGCCAGGCAGCTTTCTAGCCACACATCTCCCAGCCTGTAGCTCTGTTTGTGGTTGTTGTGCCCCAGGTGCAGGACCTGGCACTTGGCCTTGTTGAACTTCATACCGTTGGCCTCGGCCCATCGATCCAGCCTATCCAGATCCTCCTGCAGGAGGTTTCATATCCTGCTTTTTCACACTATATTTAAATGGAGCTGACAAAGGTCTTTCTAAATCAAAAAAGGTTTCATTGTGTTATATAACAAGACAATTCAAATTTCAGATTTTAAATATCCTTTCCCACATAAGATACTTACATACAGGAAAAAAAAAATATTTCTAAATGTATATTTTAAATTACTGTCACACATTGTTTACTGAGTAAAATTATTATTAAAAAAAAATCATTAAAATTATTTTAATCTTTGTAATTTAGCATCTTGATAAACAAACAATTCCTAGAGTACAGATATAAATAATTATTTCACATTTATTTGGAAAAAAAAAATAATGTTATTTGCAATTTGCTTTTACTGTTTTCAGTTGGAATTTTCCATTTATTTTTATCTTATGTCAGGACAATACCTAATTTTCCAGAAGCGAAAATAACCACTGTATTTGCAAAGTTATCTAATTTTAATAGTTTGCAAAGCACA
Source organism: Oxyura jamaicensis (assembly GCF_011077185.1). Classification (NCBI taxonomy): domain Eukaryota; kingdom Metazoa; phylum Chordata; class Aves; order Anseriformes; family Anatidae; genus Oxyura; species Oxyura jamaicensis. The sequence continues at coordinate 79,277,636 of NC_048895.1, read as the reverse complement.
TTTCAGTAAGACATTTCTCTTTATGGGGAGTGATACACATTTCAATTTCAACTTGTGCGTATAAAATTCTCCTTACAAATATTTGATTTCTTTGTTTTATTAAATTATAAAAGAAATTTGTTTTTCAACACTGTGCAATGTAATTTTAATTTAATAAATATATATGTTAAACATCTTTAACAGATTAATGTAAATCTGTTGTATATGATTTTTTATTTTTATTTTTTTATGTCTGTACCATTTGCAACAGTTTAGAGAGAGGAAACTGCCAATTTTTGAAGATAAAAAATAAAATAGCTTGATTTTATATTTAAAATTAATTGTTTCAGATGACTGAAATGAAACAAATTCAGAGTGAATTGTCTCATCGCAGGTAGAGTTTTTTCTTGGAGATATTGTTCTCTTTATACTGTGGACAGAGAATTAAGAGGGCTAATGTCAAAATGTTTTCCAATTGATGAAGAAGACAATGAGATAGTTTTATGTACTGAGGGATGTGTCTGGAATGTAATGTTATCCACAACCAGAGTAAGCCAGATGGCTGTACTTATGCCAGGTGAGTTGCTGGTCAATGGGATCCCAGTGAGCAGAGGATCCAGGGATGGAGAGATGAAGAGGCACAAAGGAAAACAGTATTTAAAATGTAGTGTTTGAATTTTTAAATCATTCTTTGAACTCCTTTGATTTCTTGACAACAGGGGACTGGTTACAGAATAAGAAAACCAATAGTTCTGCATTGCAAAAGAAACATTAAATCTACTCTAAATTATACACGCTGAGAGGGCATGTGGCAGAAAACATGCATAAGTTACAGCTTGTGTTTAAGATCAGGAGCCAAATTAGCAAGCCTACATACTTCCTAAAATATTGAATAGAAATCATCATTCCAGGAGGTCAGAGTCAAATATATAGAATTTAGATTCACAGTTGGCCTCATTAACACCTGCTGCATCCACTGAAATCTTTGTAATGATTTTAAGAGGTTTCAAATCTGGATATAGTTTTCTGTCTCATCCTTTGGCAGAAAAGCTTACTGACATCCATGACAATCTTTCCCTCCTTACAAATCTTTTTTTTTTTTTTTTTTTTTAATTCTTCCCTTGATCCATGTTTCTGTTGTTCTCTGACTACACAAAAAGCATGTAATAGTTTTTATTATTATTATTATTATTATTATTGTTATTGTTGTTGTTGTTTTCTTTTTCTTTTTTCCCTAAGGGAAGCTAGTAGTCCAGATTTTAAAAATTTAAGGGACTAATTTACTAATTTGTGTAACTAAACGCAAAATAGCATATTGTAACATTTAGAAGGTGTTTTCAAAACTTTTCTGCACTGGCCTAATTTGTTTTTTATTGATGTCAATGGGAGTCCTACCATCAGTAAGAACAGAAAGAATCTCTTCCTAAAAGCTTTTGAAAACCTACCTAGCTACTTTTTCTATATAAAATGAAAAAATTTATTGAAACAGAATCTTGTTTACAGTAAGGTTTCTTTCTATCAAGCTAACAATATCAAATATATATTTTTTAAGTGCAAATATAATTTACAAGTTCTTTAAAGCCTTTCTCCTCCCATTTTCCCCTTTAGATTGTACAGTAAAAGGTAAGATAAATGGAAATCTTATCCAAGGGATCTCCATATTTTTAGGTCAATAGAATCTATTACTGCTATGTAAAATTGAGTTCAGAAGAGTCTGAAAATATGTGTTTAGGTTTTAGACTACTCATGAGAGTCACAGAAGCAAGGCAGTTCAGGTATGCCATTGTGGAGAAAGACCAAGGAGCATAAACATTTCTGTGGACTTCTGCTTGTAGTTATTCCCAGAAGAACAGATAAATTCCTGTAATCTAGTTTATCCTGGCAATCAAAGCAGATGGGAATTGACTAGTTGAGTTCTTGCCTTGCAGCTATAGAAAACAAACTTTAACTGTACTAAATCACCTAAACCTGAGTGGTTTCCGTACTGATGCTGTGTAGTGATGCCAAGAATTCATAAAGAACTTGACATAATCCTGGTGCTTTATGAGCTAAACCTAATGAGAGGTCAGCTGGGTCTCAGTGACTGTCAAGAGGTCAGTCTGTGAAAAAGCATCAGTGTCTTCCCACCTGAAAAGTCTCCTGAAAGGAAGGCTGGCTAGATTAACACCTTATTGAAACTGCACGTAGTTGCAGTCCACAAATGAAACTGTATTAATCACAACAAAGCTTTAGTGAAAGATCAACCAGGCTCCACGTGTAACCCTTTTCAGTTAGGATGAAGAGCAGCTGCACATCCTGGGTCTCTGAATGTACTGAATCTTGTTATTATCTTTATGAATACTCAGTGCATCAGGAACACGACAGGGATTTGATTATTTTCCCCAGGAACAATCAAGGGATTAGCAGAATATAGACAGAGATTGAATCTGCATGGAAAATTGTCCATGCTGGGTTCTATTAGAAGGTGCTGCTGTGCAAAATTTGCTGCTAATCATGTGGCAAAATTAGAAGAGACTTCAGAAAGAAAAAAAATAGTAAACAGAATAATAGAAGTCATTTTAATTATTAAGCTTCAGTATTATAAATTACATGTCATTCATCACTGCTACAAAGAAGTATAAAAAAAGCCCCAAATCCATATGCTCCACATACTCTAATTTAATTCTGCATAATGAGTTAATGTAATTCAGAATGTTTAAAAATATGAATAATCATCAAATTAATATCAATTTTTCCACAGGTAGTATCTAAGCTCTAATACAGAAAAATATTACAGTTAACCTATGCTTATGTTGACTGAAACACAATAAAATTTCAATGGGTATTATAGACACAATTGCAGTTATCAGCCACTAATGATGCTAAATGATGAATCACTACACTTTTATAGAACAATCAAAATCCAGTGTTTTCATGAATATTTCTCAGAATATTTTTATGCCTTCTATTGTTCTTCCAATTAATCAACTACAAAGTGCACTGTCTGAAAAGATATAAGAAATGTTGATACAGATATGACAGGTAATTGTCTATACTGCCTGGAAATAAATGCTTTCTTTATGTTAGTTCTGGTCATTTTCCATCATTTTTCCAAGACAGTGAAGTGACAGTGTCACTTTAGTACAGAAATCTTTTACTACATAAATGCAGACTATGGAAGTACAATAAAACATTTGCTAATAAAGCTTTGAGGGCTATATTGATCTGTATATTTGTCTTAATCTCCCTACTACTCTCATATTAGTGAATCCTCTCCTGAGTTAAAACTTATTATTTACTCAAAAATAATAATAGTAATAATAATAATCCAAAGTGGGAAAACACACATCAGTAAAAATCTGTTTAATTACTTCCTTAAACGTCTTATTCTTCATAAAGAAACAATGGGTAATCTAGTTGTTCATCATAAAGTAAATTATTTTATAACTAGTATTATCCTGCTCACAACAGAGAAGGGGTTGCAAAGATCTTTCATAGACTGGAAATAGAAAGATACAACGGTTCAGCACTAAAAAAAAAAAAAAAAAAAAAAAAAAAAAGATATTGAATAATCCAGAGATGTCTTTGAATACTTGTGTTCATGGGATTCTATTCTTAGAATATGCCATAATGACCTATAGTGGGGCAGCATTTTAGCCCCAGATAGTTCAGTTGAAATCATGGGGAGATTTTGAGTAATAATAAGTTTAGTTCTGAGTAAATTATTGCTACTGATTTTTCATGGTGTTCCTCAGACAAAGGCTTTGAGTCCATTGCAGTGCTGTCCCTAAGCTCTTGTCCAATACTCACAATATAGTTTAGTACACCATTCCCTAGTACACCATTCCCAGGATACAAAGCACCAGTCATATATTTTAACTGCTCAGTTTCTTGGAACACAGGAAAGAAAAAAAATAATAATAATAACCTAGATAACCCGCAATATGAATCTTCCCAGTTCAGAGGACTGTTTTTGCACTAGTCTCTAAGACCCGTGACCACAAGAAGTCCTGTTCATATCTGGCTCTTGGTTTCCCTGTTGTCTTCAGTGTCAATTGAGAAGCATTCAGCTCTAAACTCCATTGCTTAGAAGTTCCCAGAAAAGTCTTCTTTTATATATCTCAAATTAACAAATTAACTCTTGTTCAAACCTGCCTCTATGGGGGGGTTCCACTTTTTTAGCTGTCTCATTCTTCTGTGGCACTTATTATAATTAACATACAAGATGATTTCTCTGCCCAGTCAGTTGTAATAATTTACAGCTACTGAACAAAATGCAGACATTAAGACCTTCCACCACAACATGAACTTTTCAAAATCTCAGTTACAACTAATTTGTTTAGTGCTCTCCTTTATTTTCCTGTGTATTTAGATGATGCTCAAATGGACATATGCTTATATTCTAATTCATGTAAAAATCTCTGTGAAATGACCCTGGGCACAATTAACAGTGTTGTTTGTATTTAGTAGAATGGTTTGAATTGAAAAAAAGTTTAAGAAACTTTGCAAATAAGGAACCATATATGCAACCTATGTTACCTTTCACATTTGTGCTTGAAGATTGAAAGTTAGCAAATATGACACCAATCTTAAAAGCAATTCCCAGAGAAAACTTGGAAAGCACAACATTTACACCAAATAAAATAATGAAAGACACACTGCCATTGTTGACTCTTGGTCATATCATATGTTGACTCTAAATATAGTCTGCTAGAAAGACCCAACCATGGGAAGATCTGTGAACTACTTGGGATATGTGGAAGATCTATTATCTCCATATTTCTAAATACATTAGCAACACCAAGTAAAGAAAAACTTATAACAGGAAAATCGTTAGAAGCTGAATGAGTATTAATATTATAGATGCTTGCCCTATTCTTATCCATCTCTAGATGGCATAGTGATTTGTGGCTTCTACCACGTTTGATTTCTTAGGTCCTTTTATAGTTCTTCATTGTAAAATTTCCTCTGATTTTTGGAAGAGTTAAGGCAAATTACTGGAGCTTGTGAATTCAGTCATCTTGGAGAGAAGGATGTGAAATTGGTAACCATCTTCAAAAGAGGGATTGGCATTCCGATGGCTGCCTAGTTTAGCCTAGTATATTATCTACTCCACTGTCTTTCTATTTCTCTCTCTCTCTCTCTCTCTCTCTCTCTCCATATATATATATATGCATATATATTTACACAAATGAACATGTCTGAGGCAAAGATTTGATTTTCATGAATCTTTCTTTATTCTCCTATGAGTTTTCCTTATGGGAGTCAAGCACATTGCACTTACCTTATTATTTTATTTGAAATAACCTGAACTGGATTTATGTACACCTTGAAACATATTCTACTTGCTCCCTCAACACTGCTGGATAGACATGATATAGCAGTGTGCTTCAGGGAGGCAAATGACTTAAGTTGTGAATAAAACAAATTATATTAACCCAGGGGTACAGCAAAGAATGTTGTTTTAATTACTACAGAAAAGAGTATATAGAAGTGATTTACAGCAGGAAATGGTAAGTCTGGGAACACGAGGTGGTGCTATTTATGCTTTACATAATGATGTTCAAAGCTCTGTGCTGCCTGCTGGCATTCGCCATTTTCCCCATCAGCTTTACAGGGCTTTGGACTAAGTGGGAGGTGCAATTGAGTCCATCCTCATGTACCTGTTCTAAAGATGACAGGCCATTTCCTTGGCAACAGCTATCTGAGTTCAGCTTGACTGGAAGGTATGTTAATTTGTCCTTGTCATCTCTTGAAGGCAGGACAGCAGTGTTAGGTGTTTTGCTGTACCAAGTGCCACAGGGAAATCCATTATTACAAGAAATGACACACTTGGCTATTTCTGGATAGGAGGAGGTTAGGAGCCAAAGCAGCAAATACTTACTCTGTACTATTCCCCAGATTAAAGAACTGCCTTAGAAGGATTTAGGATACCAGGTGGCATGGTAGACAGATGATACTTTGCTTTTTCACCAGCTTGCTCCATGAAATTGCATTGTGCTTTCAGTTGTAATTAGACAAGGTCATTACCAAGCGTAGAATAACAGCCTCTATTCATCTGGATGAATCCCTTTGAATTTCTCCATGGATGGTAGATCTCCCACTGCAACTACTTTGTTGAAAAACTCAGGGAATAGTTGTCCAAATAAAAATCATAAGATTACTGTGAATGTTGCTTGGAAGGGAATAGGATATCGGTAATAAGTGATGACTTCACTGAAATTTAAGTGTAATGAAATCACTGCATTCATCAACTGGATCCATCCAGCATGTCATATTCAGACACTGTCAGAGTAAGATTTATCTCTGCTTATTGATTCATGAAAACAAGAATATCTATTTCATTTCTTCCAGAATGAACTCAAGAATTCAAGAAAAAATATTTAAATTCAGGATTTTTTTTTTTTCTGTATTCCAAATTAAAAACAACAATAACAAAACAGCAAAAACTTATAAGTATATATCTCTTCTAATTTAATAAGCCTAAATTCAATCAGGGAAAATTAAGAAAGAAAGAGAAAGAGAATGAAAGAGAGAGAGAGAGAAAGGAAAGAAGGAAGGAAGGAAGGAAGGAAGGAAGGAAGGAAGGAAGGAAGGAA
>NC_048895.1:79191726-79271069 GCF_011077185.1 Oxyura jamaicensis | reverse complement strand
GGAAGGAAGGAAGGAAGGAAGGAAGGAAGGAAGGAAGGAAGGAAGGAGTAAAATGAGAGGGATATTTCTTCCTTATGAACTGCTTTTAATATCCAATTCTTTATCTGATATTTTTTACCTTATACCTGATGCTAGATGACTGGTTTAGTGGCTAAGGAGCAGTAAAAAGGAAAGAAGTTCATAATGTTCTTCATAATGATTATAAGATCTTCATTCATTGAATATTTCACTATTGGTATAAATAAATTCATAAATAATCAATAATTGATTGTGAAAAAAAAAACACTAATGGAAATATTTTTAATCTTGCATATAGGAACTTGAGATTTTGATAATATTCTTTTCTTTTTGCTAAAAATATACTTGAAGAAAAAAAAAAAAAAAAGCAAGTCCAAAATATTTGCAGGAAATAATACTAATTTTGATTCTGATTGAAATCAAAATTAGGTAAGTTTCATACTGTATGAAATATATTTTATATTGTGTGTTTGTTTCTGATGCGAATATTTCTTATTTCATATGTTTGTTATGAATATAGAAAATAAAACACTGCATGATAGTTACTTTACCAAGGCTTCATGGTTCATGTACCAGGACAGTAAGCTCTAACTGATAAGCAAAAATATTTTTGAAGGAAAAATGAAATTATTATGATCAGAAGAAATCAAATAACTTTTGACATTTTGGAGAGAACAGCAAATAAGGTTCTGGAGCCCTTTTACCTCCTGCTAGTATCTTTGAAAGCTCTGTGTTTTCAGATTTCACCTATCTGGTATTTCCCTGGTAAGTCCTTAAGTTTAGCAGTACTCTGTGCTTTCTGCTTCTCTTCATTAGCCTCAATTTATGCAGTCAGCTTTTCTTCTACTGTTTTGCTGAAATAGTTGTTTTTCTAAATTGTTTTGTCAGGCAGTCCTTATTTGCTCCGCTGCTTGTTTCTAGATCTTCACTTCGCAAGACATTTCTTTTACAGCTACCAGTTCTCTCTTCCCCCTCCCCCCTGTTCTTCAATCTTTCTTTTGAAATAGTTCCAAGTAATTTCTTCTTCTGAAAAGAAAAGTGAAAAGTGCTGGAATTTTAGGATTTAATTTTTCAACATGAATTGTTCAGCTCAAATAATTTCTCAGAAATAAACTTGTTGATTTTTCATTCTTTATAGTATTAGCAATCTGAAATTATTTCACACAGAAAGCACCGCTTAGTTTTATCAGACATTTAGAAAAAAAATTAATCTAGAAAGGAATAAAAAATGCACTTTTTTTTTTTTTTAAAACCCCTTGTTTAAAGGGGAGATATGACAGAATTGCTGCAAGTAATTCTAACTTCCCATTTATTTTCAAGAAACTAACAGATTAAAAAAAATAAAAGAAATGGATATGGGAACCATAGCCTACATGTGTGCTGTTATATTTGATGGATTTAAATAAACCACGTGAATTAAGGTCTTTTTGTTAATCTCTGAAATATGAGCATCTCTAATTGGAGTATAATGGAACAATCAGTAGCCAATGTATTTTCAAGAACAAAAAGTCTATATCTGTTGTATTTCTTTTCTCATTTTAATAGCCTTCTATTTTAATTTGTTGTTTATTATTCTACAATTGAAATTTCTGTATAAGAAAGTCATACAACTAAGAATCATTTTAGGTATCTTTCTTATATACCAAGTGGCAATTCAGTAACAATTTACATCTTTAATCAATGTGCTTGTCTCTTCAAGTGTATGATTACATTGGTTTGCAAAGGGTAACTACTGAAGGAATATGTTGAAGGAATTTAATTATATTTAAACAAGTTGCTTCCAATCTTCAGGTATTATGAAATTAAGAAGGAATGATCATTAATCTCAATGGAGCTATAACTAAAACTGGTGGAGGACTAAGGCAAAGCCTATCAAATAGCAGCTGTAATAAAATTTAATCCCAAAATATTCCATAAAATAAAATATTCCACTTGGAAAGATGCATGACCTTGTCTTACAAGTTTTACATTTGTTTCTGCTTGTTAATTTGCTTCTGGTGAAGGTAACTTAGAGCAGAAGTGCAATTGGCTTACTACACCTGGAGTGCCTAAAGCCTGTGATGGTGTAATATGCCTTGATTAACAAATTTGTTTCACCTACTGTTCAAGGTTGGTAATAAATGTAAAAAATAAATGGAAAGATTGATTTTCCCTAGAGGATAATTGTATCATCCATGACAAAACAATTCATAAATAAAATTAACATATTGCATAATACTTTCCAGATATTATATTTCTGTGTGATACAGTTTGAAGGATGAAGCACAGTGTCCTCTCCAGTGTGGCTGTCCAATTACTTTTGTCAATTTCTTGTTTACAGACAGTGTGGTTTGATAACTGTAGGAAGTGTAGATATTTTGGGGGGAACTCTCTGGAAATCAAACTGTGTTTTTAATCTTGGGTGTGGATCACATCTCACAATGCTTGTACTACTTGGTGTCAGTGCCATACAGTAAGAATATGTAAAACAAGTAATTCTTCAACTTTTTTTTTTTTTTTTTTCCTTTTGTTGTGTATAGAAGTCTTATCCTGCTGCAAGCTAACCTAAACTATAACTTTATGTATGTCAATTAGTGTTTTCTTCTTTCTATAAAATTTGGGAGAAGTCTTTAAGTGACTTCTGAAACATCAATAAACAGTGCGAATTGCAATCCACTGAGTAAAATATAATTCTGATTTGAACTCTCCCCTTCGGTCCCTTAAATCCCTTCTTTCCTAAAGGCTAGAGGTTCATATTTGTTTCCCTGACTCCAAGGAGATTCAAGAGATCCCTGCAAGATGTAGAAAGGAAGCAAGCTCTTATCTCAGTGAGTATCCTAGTTATGTCTGGGAGGCAATAAAGTTGAAGTGATTTACCTATTCCGTAAGGTAGGCATTGGACAGGCATGGGACAACCTTTTCTGAAAAACTTTATAACTCATACCTGTTAAAAAAATATCCAGTCTCTTCCATCAGTTAAATCAATACAGCCCTACAAACTAAAATAATTACACATTTTTACATTTTTCAAGTTGAATTCCACTCATGTTGGGTATGATGCCTTTTCAGTAGGTAATCCATGAGATAAAATTGTTGTGTTTTTTCCCCTAACAGAAAGATTGTATGGACAAGACTGGCCAAATATACTTCTGCAAAATTCCATGATGTGTGTGACATTTTTTTTTGTCTATCTGTGTTTTACCTGGAGCACTAGTGAGGAGAGAGGTCATGCCTACTTCTTGTCTTGTAGAGTTCCAAACATTTCAATAATCTGGACTGTTGTCATTTATTTTAACTGTTCTTGGACAGATTGTTCAAAATGTCTTTAGATAAATTAGAAATAAAAATATATTTTCTTCCTTGAATGTAACATTTTAGTAAACCACTATTAAATTATTGACTTTGAACACTGAATCTGTTATAATTATACTGACAGAAGTTACACTTAGATGGGGTGAAAAAAGCTATATATAAAAAAAATCCAAAACCATTCCTGTGCAGGCAGTTCTTAGAAGACAAAACATCTCAAAAACCATCTAACCACACTATCTATACACCAGGAAACAGAGTGAAATGTTGCCCTTGATCTGGAGCCATACCACATTGTAGAGATTATGGGCTTTCAGGGTTTTTAGGATACATTATTCCATCCCTAGCAAAATACCCTTTTATGCTATTGCTGTTTTTTATTTATGATAATTTATTGATCAAAGCAAGGAATGTCTTCAGAGAAGCAAAGAGTCTTGCAAGGAGCTAAATCAACTGCATATCTTTCACTCACAGCACACAGACCTTTCTTTGATTCTGTGACGAGGAGGGAGCATACAGATTCAAAACACTGCTTCTGGACCTGCTATCATCATCACTACCACCACAAGCACTAAATAGGGACTTTGGCAGCAAAAGCAAATTCTAGTCCAGGCTGCATATTTCCCTCAAATTCACACAGCTGAGAATATTTAATACTGGATCAAAAAGTGAGGGATATTGGGCTTATTCACATCTGTTGTTTCATCCATTACTGTTACTTGATCATGCTGCTTTCTGATAGTCTCTGGCAGGCATCATATATCTATGGTGTGGTAACATCCAGGCTGGTTAGAACAAACACAACGTGCACATAGAAATAACAACTGCACAACACCCTTATAACACAGGAAATATGTTCAATTAAATGCAGCATTAAACAGGTGGAAGATTTTCTGGTGAATTATCGGCGATTCAGTATCTTGGACAGGATTCACCATTATATTGTAGAAATATTTGCCTTTTTGGGTTTCTCTGTGGAATAGTTTGACTCATCACTTTGATATGTTGGTAAAGTCAACATTGCAGTATGATGCCCAGTGAGGTCCCTCACAATGGCTTAAATTGAATGGCCCACTTAATCACTCTGTAGTGATTTACAGAAAAAAAAAAAAAAAAAAAAAGGAAAAGGGAAAAAAGATAAAAGAAAGAAAAAAAAAAAAAAAAAAAAAAAAAAAAAAAAAAAGAAAAAAATAAAAAAAAGAAAAAAAAAAGTTGAATATCATAGCAGCCGTAGCAGTGAACGTGAAAAAGACTTTGTTGAAATTAGGTCTCTATCCAGCATATAAATCATAAAATCATAGAAACATAGAATGGCTTGGGCTGGAAGGAACTGTAAAAATCATCTTGTTCCAACCCCATTGCCATAGGAGGGGATGCCACCCACTAGACCAGGTTGCCCAGGGCCTTGTCCAACCTGGTTTTGAACTGTGGGACATCCACAACTTCTATGGGGGGAAAAAAAGTCTATGCCAATAAATAGTCTGTAGCAATCCACTTTGTAGATAATATCTGAATATCAAATTACAATTTTCTGGCAATGTAAAAAAAAGAAAACACCAGAATTCAACTCTCTCTCAAAATCTGTTTGTAATGAAAAAGACTAGAAAATGTACTTATTTTTTGTTGTTGTGTGTTTGAAATTAAATTCGTATTCTGGGATAAGACCATAGTTCTGAACTCTCACTGTTTCCTTTAAAACCAGCTGGAAATATTAGTTTTTGTTTGTTTGTTTGTTTGTTTGTTTGTTTTCAGAAAGAAGGCATTAATGCTCAGATTATTATTTTTTGTAAAAGCTTTTATTCCAATTTGAAATTATTTTAGATATCTAATCTCTTTATCTTGTGAGTATTCAATGAAGAAAGGTGAACATTTCTAGTGGGTTATTTATTCTTCCTACTTTAAATGTCTGAGAGTAAACTGTTCTGGAGATATTTAGATTCCTTCTTCAACTACTAAAGAAATTTGGACAACATAGTTCCATTTCACAAGTAACTTTTTAAAGTCAGAATAAACAAAACCTTTTTTTTTTTTTTCCTTATTTTATTTTATTTTATTTTATTTTACTTTACTTTATTTTACATTATTTTATTTTATTTTATTTTATTTTATTTTTTCTGGAATACCTAAGGCTTATGATTATAAGCTTAGGCAAAATTTATGTTTCCAGCTAAAACCTTACATATGAATATTAATATTTTCTCACTCTTCAGCTTTAAATGTGCTCAGTGATACATGTACCCTTACGTTAATTAACTTGGCTTGCTGTGATCCTGACAAGTTGGAATTAAAGGAAAAACATACTCCAATAGGACACATATGAGTTTCAACTGTAAATAGATCCCCCTGATATAAGTGAAGAGCCTCTATTTGCATATATGTGAATCTTCGTGTAAGGAGAACTACAGCTTTTGGTGTAAAGAACTTTCTATTTCAGAGTAGGTTTTATAACTTACCTATACAGGTAAGTATAACTTACCTGTACTATAACTTACCTCTGACAATGTATATATGGTATATATATGGTATTTTAAACAGAGAGGTGTTCCTGATGTGTGTTCAGGACTATAAATGTCTATTTACTTTAAAAGCAAGCAAGGTTTCATTTTTTTTTAACTTGAATACCTGTCACATTTCAGAAAAGATAGTCCTGACCACAAATCATGAATTTCCAAGTCCTACTTTCTAGGAAAGTATCTTAAAGATGGTTTCAAAGGTACTTTGAAAGTGTGGTATTAAGATATTGGAGTAAAGAAGGTGGCCAGCAGAAAATGTATTACTCATTGAGGTGTTGAGGAAAGAGTCAACACAGCTTGGCTTCACATTTCAAGATGAATTGCAATAATTTAACTTAGAAAAAAAATATATATCTGCTTATGAACTCAGAAAATCTAGGTTGGCTCCAAGATAGAAATATGAAGTCATTTACTGCCATTTTTCCAGGTACATTTTGCAACAGAACAAACCACAAGTTGTTCATTGGATAAGTACTTCAAAACAGAGAAACAGTGGTAACAATAATACAAATTTAGCATAGGGTATATACATTTAAATCTCATAAACTTTCAAGATCAGCAAAAAATTAATAAAGTCAACAGAGAAAGATCATTTAATAAAGTACGTAGATAAATCCTAGACTGTGATCTACTTTTTCTCATTTCCCTGAAATAGACAAGTGAATCAAGTAGCGTGGCCACTAATAGTCTTCAAGATGATCAGTATTTTTTAATCCAGCAGATTATGATTACGACCACACTTCTGTTCTCATGACTATACATGATAGATTAAATTTGATATTTTGTCATGATTTGAAAGTGTCTGCAAAAAGTACTACATTTATATGGACCCTAACAAGAAGAGGGTCTCATGTAGTTGGTCTAAAATGAGCAATTTTGATACCAGACAGGAAACTGACCAGCAATAGGTTTTGGTGAAAATTAAATTTCCACTGCAAGCTATCAAGTCAGGATGTTATTCTATCTTCCTGCTATAAGAAGAGGTGAGAATGATGTGCTGAAAGGCCCCAGGACAAACCAGAGAAGGAAGAGGCTGTATCAGGGCAGCCCAGAACTGATCTGAGTCAGAGGATTCTTCACCAGCTGGGCTTCAATGGAGCCCTAACTATAAAGTCTACTTTTCCTTTACAGCTCACTCCCTCCTGCAGAAATTCAATAATGATGATGACAATGCAACTATTGTCTTGTATTGGAGTGAATCCCATTCAAAAGAAATGTTCCCATAACAGCATGTGTAACAATCTGGACCTGCCTTTAAAATCCAAATAAACCAAATAGAGACTTGGAACTTGATTTTCTGTGGACAGAAGATTCCAAATTAAATCACTAGTTCAAAAATGTGCAAGTCACTCTATTTGGATACTTTCAAATTGAGGGGGAAATTAAATGGCAATTTTTTATTATATTCTGGTTTACTTAGTGCAACAAGAAGACCTTTCTGAAAACAAGCATTTTGATTCAGTTTACATTTTCTTCTAAAATGGTCACAGGTGCATTCATGAAATTCAGATCTACAAAGTAAGATTTTCTGTTTGTTACTCTTAATAAAATCCTAGTCTGAATATTTTCTGTTGTGTCAGCAGTCTCAGCAAAAAGTTGTGTTTGTACTTGAATATGTTCATACATTTATGCAAATCCATGTATATATATATATATTATATATGAATATATATATTTACAGAATATATATATATAAATATATATATACAGAGAGGGAGAGAGACAGATTTGTTTAGTTGAATGCCTATCTGTCTTTCGGTTGGTGATATGACAGTATTGATATTTAAAGTTTTACAATCAAAGGCCAAAAACTTTGCTCATGGACTTTAGACAGATGTACTGCCTGATTACTGAAGGACTTCAGAAAACAAGTACGGGATAAAAGTATGTCAGATAGAAAGGAAAAAAAAAAAAAAAAAAAAAAAAAGATAACGGGCTAGAAACTTGTCAGATCCTACAAATTTGAAATTTGCTTTATTTGCTTTCTTTAAGAGCTTATTTAAAGCCTGAATGTACTAAGAAAGTCAGTAGCAATGATCGAAGAAAAAAATATTTCCCCAGTATTAATGACTAGCTTAAATCTCTATACCTTGGGCAATGAATGTCTTCTAAAAGATCATTAATCCCTCTAAAACACGCTGTCCTGAGGACATTAAGAACTGAAATTTGGAAAAATAAAATAAAATATGCATATAGATTTTTCTTTTTGGACTATAGAATTAAATCGGTATGCACAGAACAAGTCTCAAAAATTATTGCCTTATTGCTGATTCACATCAGGTCAAGGAAATTTCCAAATGATCAGATTGACAGAATTATCTCTCAAACCTGTATTCACCTTATAATAGCTAATATATACTTGCAAATATGATGTTAAAAATAACAAAATTATCAAAAAAAAAAAAATCAATTATCACACATACTAAAGCTAGTTGGCATTTTAGGTTTAACATAGGAATTGAAAATATATTCAAACCTTTCCAAGCTTTTTAAAAGTCAGATATGTCACCCATTAATGAAGCTGAGTAGAAACAGACAACAGGTTACTGAGAGAAAATTTTGCACTCTAGTCTTATCTTGTACTTGCTTAAAATATTTATTAGAATTATAACACAAGTAGTTGAGGTTTGAAGCTTGTGTTTGCCCATGATGAAGTATGCTGAACCTGTTTACTTCTCTCCATCAGCTGTAAGAAGGACCTAGGAAGTTCAAACCTAGTCTGACATATTCCTAAGTAAGATGACATCCACCTCTGAGTTAAAGGACCTAGGCTTAAACTAACATTCCTGAAACTTTATTATTATTATTATTATTATTATTTTTAAGTTATGGAAGAAATGAGTCTCTTATTCACATGAAAATGTTTATTGACTATAACGGAAAATGAGGATTAATAGATCCTAAAGCAATGTGATGTTTCAAAAGGATGACGTGAAAGTAGAAGAATGGAGGCATGGAAAGTACTTCCTAAAGGAAATATAAAGGATCCTATGACCTTTGGATCTGAGTTGAAATTCTGTGGGTATTTTTCTTTGCATATTGGAAAAGCTTTGATCAAAACAATCTTGATATAAAACTGGAAACTGGAAATTGTGTTCTATTGCTGCAATTTGTTTCAGATGAAGAAAAAGAAAACAAAGTGGTTAAGGGCAGTAACTATTTTAACATTTTTCAATTCATATTTTATTTTCTGTTTACAATAACTTTCTGTATTTTATGGCTATATTAATGCAACAGACAATAACACAGAATAAAAGTGGTTTTGAAACACGGTCAATTTTTTTACTATTCTGTCCCTATAACTATAGTTATTCATGCTGGTATAAGTTCATTATTTTGCATGTGTCTGTACAGATGCATAAGAGTTAGGTGAATTCTCATTTTTCTGGCTATTTTAGAAGTATTTTGCTTGAAATGGCAGAAGATCAATATATAAAAATATTGCAGATATATTTTTTAAAATAAATTTTATACATATTTAACAAAACTGAAAACTAGTTCAAACACAAATTTTAAATTAGTAAATACTTTATTTTGAATAAAATACATCATTCAATATTTTTTCTATATATTTATGACAATATTGGGCTAATCCTTTGCTTTCATTTAAATTTCTGCAAAAATCATTCAGCTGTGTGTGTGTGTGTGTACTCCGCTGTCAGATTTTGGTATAAGTGTGATGAATGTATCAAGTGGAAGTTGCTGTTGCAAGCTTGGACTTCTACTTCTTTATACGGCAAAATTTCCAACATACAGATCACTGAATGAGGAAGAATATGTGTAGTTAGATCAAAGAAACTCAGTAGATATGTGTCAGGAAGACAGAAAAGTGTCATATGCTTCTCATTGCTTGCGTACTTTGTCAATAGGAGGTTATTTCTGCATAATGTGTTTTTGTTGTGACTGTTTTTTTCTCATAGGTTCCTCTTACTGTCCTGATGATACTTTTACCGCCAGTAATTTCTTTCCTATGTGGTAATGCAATGCTATTTCAAATCTGATAGACCTAAAGAGGTATAGTGTACTTAAGATTGTGGATCTTATTTTCAGAGATGTGAATGAAAACTTCCAGACCAAATGTCTAGGAAAATGTACTATCATGGAATCTTACTAATGAATTATATATATATATATTTGGTATTTGGTAATCTGCATACTTGCAATCATCCCAGAAAGACTGTTATGGTAACGAAACTCACATCTATTCATGCATTTTATGTGGGTATGTTCAGGGTGTGTTTGTATATACATGTATATACATACATGGCTTTACTTGTTACATGTTTCTGAAAGTTAGTGCTGAAAATTATCAGGACTGGTGTTTTAGTGATGGATTGACATCAAGACAAGGAATTTTCCTTTCCAAATCCTACAACAATCTTAAAAACTTTTTTTTTTTTTTTTTTTTTTTTTTTTTTCCTTCTCAGGAACTCTGAGCAGCATCTCACTGTTTATTTGTTTATTTACCTTCCACAGTTGGACAATGTCTAGAAAATTAATTAATGTTATTTCAAGTAACTGCCAGTATTCAAATATCGCCTGCAATATATATATATATAAAATGTAGAACATCTGACATATTCTTTGGCAGACATTTAGAACCAAGTCAACAAATTTCAGGAATGATCAATGTTGATCTTACATTCAAGAAAGTAATAGTTGTCAAAGCCTGAAATGATGAATAGACAAGAAGATAAAAGTCTACTGAGACCACAGTATACAAAAAGATGCAGAGGTCTTATGGGTGATACCTAAATACAACAGAGACATGTAGCTAACTGGAGAAGGCAACAAAGACAGTCTTGTGGAAAAATATATATATATATAAATTATAAAACTTCCACTGTATATCAACAGCCTGAACATAGAAAGGAAAGTACTGTGAATTTATTATCTGATGCTGGAAGTGGCCTCCAGAGGTCACTTATACCAATCTAAAATTCAAAGACAGGTCTAATCAGAGCAAATGGTTGAGGGCTGCACCCTGTTGGGATCTGAAAACCTCCAAAGACATAGATCTCACTACCTCTCTAGGCAGCCTGCCATAGGATTTGACCACTTGTGATTAAAAAGCAAAACTATACAAAGAAATAAATAAATCTAACTGAATCTCCCATGTTCCAGGAAATAACAGTTTTTTTCATTTCACTTAGATTGTGTAGCTTTTATTCTACAATATTTTGTGGTCTTTTTTTTTTTTTTTTTTTTTTTTTTTTTTTTTAATAGAAAACCGTGCACTGATGTTGTGATATATGTGGCTCCACTGAACTGGAATATGTTGCTCTCATACTAAGAGAGATATGTGAATACAACATTATAAATAGGAAATGCATTGATTCCCTCTTCACTAAGGCATCTAGACATTTACCTAGCAATGGGCTCTGACCTTGCAACAACATTTGAGTATACTATGAGTGTCATCAAAGTGGTTTTCTCAACATTAAGGGCTTTCTAATCCCCTTTCTAGCCAGAGTTGTAGATTCCATACATTAAGTAATAGGTTATAATGTTTTTTTATTTGCCATTTACATTAACATAAAAGAAATCCAACATTCATAATCCTGATCATTAATATTTTTTGGAACTACATATCACATATTAATCACTGTAAAATTGCTAAAGTCTCTAATATTTTTGTTACAGATAATGTTTATCATGTTTTAGAGAAAGACTTTGGAACGTAAAGAATGTTAACATTTTATCTAAGAATATTATGATGCAGCACATTTCCATACCATTTGTCTGAGATGTGGAAAAGAAAACAAAAATGAGGTCTTTCAGCCTCTTCTCTTCCAAATTTAGGTAATTTATTAGATGAAGAAAAATAAATTTTAATTTTAGGCACACACACACTCAGACACATCTATAGATGTCTAAATATGACTACAGATATACATAGTCATAAATCGAGTACGTGTATTAAAAGCTTTATTTGACTCAATTCCTGTGTATGTATTTGTTGGTGTATAGCATACATAGTAAGACTATGAAAGTCCTCATATGAAGACTATGAAAGTTCCCTCATATTTCCTTACATAATTAATTTTCAGTTTTCTGGCTTCTGAATGTAGAGAACTACATATGCTGTAATGCCAACTGTGAGTCATTGTATTAGAAATAAATGCTTAATATAAATAACCAGTCAAAAAATAGTGTTTAATAGAATACATCTTAAAAAAAAATAAAAATAAAAAAATGAACAAAAAGGTAACAAAAGAAACAAAAAGATAACAAGGAACAATGATTCCTCCACATGTTTTGGAATATTCATTTTTAAAAACGTTTCTTTGTAAACGGAAATCTAATCAAAGCCAGTACCGAAGAAACAAGTCATCTTTTGTTGTGGCCTTGAACTTTGACTCAATCAACCCAGTATGTACTCATCTGGTGAACATATGGGCATTGTTCTCCCTATAGATAAATGCAGTCCGAATCCACTTTTTCTTTATTTCTTTTTTTTTTTCTTTTTTTTTTTTTCTCTGTGTGTCCGTGTGTGTGTCTGTGTCTGTGTGTGTGTGTGTGTGTGTCCGTGTGTGTGTCTGTGTGTGTGCGTGTGTGGACTACCAGCCAGACAATACAATGGCTTGATTCCCCTCCCTGGACTTAGTCAGGTGGTGGGGGATATATTACCTCTGAGATTGTCACTTGAATTTATACAATTGATTTTTTTAGTCTCATGTTTAGGTGTTGCGTAAACATAAACAGACAACAACACAGTGCAGAAGACTCTAACCTTAAGACCTTGCCAATTCCAGAATCAAGTTTTTCTTGAGGTTATCAGAAAAGTTGTACTGGTGTTATTTCTTCCACATCTATGTTAAAGATTGTTCTGCAAAGAGCTAGAAATCTGAAGCAGTGTGAACCATAAAAATAGGCAGCAATTGGTGCATTACTGGCTTTTATTTTACATTCTTAGTGAACCAAATTTAGGTATAACTTAAACTGACTGTGCCTGTTATCTTCCATTCATATTAATTTTTTAGTATAGTGGATAAATTTTTGTTTATTTTGTTTATTTGTTACTCTACATAACCTATCCTGAATTAAAGGACAAAGGCAGTCTTGTCCTGGGGGAAAAAAAAAAAAAAAAAAAAAAAAAAAAAAAAAAAAAAAAAAGTGGATAAAATACCCGAAGGAAGGAAGAATTCATGCAGCACAGAAACAAACAAAGCACCATTTGCATTCTTTTCTCATCAAGCGCAAATGTGTGGAACCAAACTCAGAAGTGTTATTGGTTACACATCAGTAATTCACATGAAGTCTGAGTGTAAACGGGCTAATGGATAACAGAACAGGGTTGTAGCAGGAAGGGCAATAAGGTATGCTCATCAGTGCTACATATAGGATATACTGAAAGGATACATATTGCTGCTCAGCACTGGAAAGAATGGGGATGACTGGGAGAGAATTTCAATTATATTTGTCCACACAAGAGGTACCCAACTTTGGGAACAGATAGAATTTGAAAAACAACTCTGTTCTTTGTTAGTTCTTTCAGAGAGTTTCTCAGAACTGTTTTGATGTTTCTAAATGGAGCACGTTTTTCACAAGGTATCTGTATGCTTAATTCTGGGCTCTTCAATCAAAGCTCCAGTATATTTAGGAAAACCTGTAGCAGAAATACATTCATTACAGTTGAAAGCTGGAGATGGAAGCACTCTTATGCTGGCATGGATTTAATGAAATAACCTATTAAATCTCCCTCACAGTAGTATTATTGCTTTTTTTTTTTTTTTTTTTTTTAAACTTATTTAAAATGGAATTTAAGAGATGGTTCTTCAGTTGTTAATCTGATTAGAAAGTTTCTTATATTAGGCTTTACAAAACACCTTGGTAGAAAAAAAATTCAACCTGTCAAGGCTGCTTGATGTGCAAGCATTGCACAACACTTCCTTGGTACTATGCCAAATTAAATATGTCTGTGAGTGGCTATACAGTGTCTTTTGGCTGAGGCCTTAAATTCATCAGCAATTTTCTATCTTTGCATTTTAATAAGATGTTCTCTGAAATAGTGGAACTAATCAGAATCTGGTTTAGACATCAGTGGACAAAAACCCTGCTTCCAGGGAAAGCCTGCATTTTAAAAATGTAGACAGATGAAGGAGTGGGGACTCTTTCATCTGGTAGCTTACATGCTCCTGAAACTGTGCAAAGAATGAAGAATTAATTGATAGCATACAATTAATGCCTTCTAGCATAACAATGCTCAGCCTTGCAAGAAAATTCAGTAGGTTCATATCCTAAATAAATTACATAGCAGAAAGAAAAGCTTGTGGTAGGGCCAATGCAGAGGTGCATAGAGTCTTGTGTACTTGACATTGGGATAAGAGACAAGAATTACATGTATAAAAATAAAAAAAAACTGTTTAGACATTCTGATGAGGAAGTATGGGTGACATGAAATCTAAGCTGCTTGAGGAACTTGGATCCCAAATAAGCATGCATTGTAAGCATACTGCTGGTCTACTACACTGACTTCCACTTGCATGCCACCATCTTTGGAAGTGAAATTACCTTTGTTTAGTGAGGAATATCATCTCAGTGAGAATTCTGATTGGATTGCCACTTACCAAGATTATAACAAGTATCTCAGTTGGTGGGTGTATTATAAACAAAGTCCTTGAATAATCTCAAATTTAGCTCTCGCTAGTCTTTATTGAAACAATTTTGAAAGATGGATTTGTTGAAAAATTTCAGAGGATAGAAGACTGAGTGAATTTTTAGTAGATGATATCATTTGGAGGTACAAGGGTTTTTTTTTTTAGAATTGACCAGGAAAAACAACAACAACAAAATGAAATGAATGTAAATTTGGGAACCCTGCTTTTATTCTGTATAAGGATGAAACTAAGACCTTGTTCTAAGTCTTCACCTTCCCCATCTTACACCTCTGCCCCTTCCCCCAAAACAAACAAATAAACAAACAAAAAAACTAAAACATTCCATGTTATGAAAATCACTAAATCAGCAAATTTGCCTGGAATGAGTTAGCTTAGGATAAGAGAAGATGGGATGAAAAAAGATCTGAACAATTTCTTATTGTTCTTATTATTGAAACAAAAAAATAATCTCTACAATTTCTTATTTGCCTATGTGATAAATGATTGAATCCCAAATAGGATTCCAATTAAAGTTTGTAATTTATTAAGCGAATAGAGGCAAGCAAAAAGCGCTGGGTGCACCGGAAGTCTCTGCTCCAACAAGACTCACACCTGTTGCAGTCTGGAGGAATATTAATAGCCTTTGTCATGAATACTATTTACATTCTGAGCAGAAATATAATCCTGCACCTAACACTTCACATGAAAGCCAATTCCTTTACATGAAAAATAATTTGAAAAAAACTGAAACATTCTGAAACATTCTCCAGCCAGTACTTGTACTCAATATATCATAAAAACAACCGCTACAGTTAAATTGATAAAACACAATTACTTAACTGAAACTCATCATTTCTGTAAAAAAAAATACATGTAGAAGTAAAACAATTTATGAAAACAAAACAAAACAAAAAACTTCTCAAAAATGAAGATACCATAAAATATTGTCTATTTGCTGAAGTTTGCATTGCATGGAATTCAGCTTTATGTCATTTAACTAAAAGACCTCTCTCTTTCATGTTTTGACATTTTCAGCGTGTTTTACCTTCCTTTTGACCCTTCCAATAACAAGGATATTCTCAGACCTTCTCCAAAGGAAAGAAAAGAATAAAATCAATGGAAAATGACAGAATGCAATGAAAGCAATTTTGCAGAATCAAATTTTAAATGAGCAGCAGGCTTTTTGGATGCTTATCAAAACCAAGCCAACTAATATTTTTAAGTGTAGCCATCTTTTCTGCATACACTAAAAATGATGGAGTGAGCCATACTGAGTAAAATCCTGTTGCACCCTAGATCACTACAGTACAATTTGCATGTATCTCAAGCAGGGCCCCATATGCAGGGCTTCAGTGGTTCACTCTATAGGAACTCATCTATAAGAACTCAAGCTGACTTTAGTACTGACATACAGACCTATAACAACTTTTGCTTTATGCACTTCATTGTTTTGCATAGCTGACAATAACTACCTTGAGGCACAAAGGCCATGTAAGCTAGGAAAAAGGAGTTTTTTTGTGAGAGCCTGAGTATGTTTTCCGAAAACATTTTGTAAGCAATTCAGTTTCTTAATTTGAGTAGTATTTAATTGCTCTTTACAGAACTATAATGCATTTTTTACAACATTATTTATTCAGAGAAAAATTGAAAATAGCATTGAAAATACATACTTCAAAAACAATAAATAATAATAAATCATGATTCAGTTTCCCAAGATCAGGCCCAAAGGGTAATGCAATGGACTGATGATATTGTCAATAATACATTACTTGTTGTCTGCATTTTTGCATATACTGTTTAACTGCTAAACAAAAGCATCAGAAAAGCAAAATAAAAGACTTAAGGCTTTAACATGGAAAAAAAAAAAAAAAACACTTTTCAAATAAAAACAAAACAAAACAACAACAACAAAAAAGATGATGCTTGGTATTAGAGTAATCATACCACCCTGTATCGGATGGGAAAGGAAATATTTTGATCAAAACCCCTTCTAGATTTCCAAAATAATTCATAAATTTGCAGATTCAAATTTCAGTTTAGTGTGGGATTCATAAGGGAAGTTTTGCATAACTCTGCTCTTAAGAAATTACTGAATTGATCAGCAAAGTTTCCTTTGGATAAGACTCTGAAACGCCAGCTTCAAAATTCCATAGCAATTTGAAGAGCTTCAGGAATTGTGGTTTGTTGAACACCTGACTTAAAAATATATCTATATAACCAGAACACATTTCTGCTTTATGTCTTTTCTAGTCTTCTCCCACCTATATCTGGGGTAGTTATCAGGTCTTACTATAAATGCTGACTAACAGGTGAAGAAAACAAAAACAAAACAAAACAAACAAACAAACAAACAAAAAACACAAAATGAAAACTGAAATATATATTTGAAAACTGGAGGAGCCAAATATTTTGTGTTGAATCCCAAAGAGGTAGAAATAATACAATCATTTCTTTATCTGATTTGTGTTTGCAGTTATGACCAGATACTAAAAGTTGCTTCCAAAAACAAACAGCTGTCACACAGACATTAGGTGGTTTCAGTCCTAAAATGAAACTGAAAATATGCTAGCTCAAAGACCACCTAAAAGTACAAACAACTCAATCTCACTCTCCTGTTTCAACTGCATGATTGTAGAAACAAGAACACAGAATTCAAGGAGAAGAGACAATGAAAAGTAAATATGACATATAGAGCAACTCTGGTACCCAGACTCTTTTCACACTATTTTTGTTTTATTTAATCCTAATAGCTGTTGGAGAAGATGTAGTTCAAGCACAAACAAGAATCAGAAGAAAGCAGTGCCTGTTTTTTTCCCTGTTTTGCTGAAGATTCTCAGCCTCTGAATGCAGATCCATACTTCCTCCTGTTTTCTCTGCTAAAGAGCATCTCTTTTTTTAATATACTTTAATAATTTAAATCTGTATATCATCAACATTCAATGGTATTTAACAAAACAAAGCAAATGAAAAAAAAGTGATAAGGGCCTGGATAAGTTTTGCACAAAGAATTTTTCATAATTTTACGTACAAAACATTTCCAGAAAAAGTGAGGTAAAATAATAAAATTATATATATATATATATATATATAAATGACCAGTTCTGCATATCTTCAGCATAAATTAGACCTTGCAAAAGTTCTCAGGAGACAGGAGCTGTTATATCCTTTCCCATGTGAAGGCTCAGATAGGCAAAGTAATTTTTTGAAAATTACAAGTGTCTCATGATGAGTAAGACAGCAGTTTCATCCCCAGGGGTCTGAATTAATCCCCTGAAATAGCAAGCAGATAGCATTGCTCCTTATCCTGGCATCCTTACTGAAGTATGTGGAAGTGTTATCTGTTCCAAGTAGGTAATTTTGACAGCAACTGGTATTGCTTAAACATATATTAGCTGTGTTAAAGTGAACTGAATGTGATGGTGGGAAACTTTAATGTAGGCCATTAGGAGACATTTGGAGATAAACTACACACAAGGAGAAAACTCTGTCTCTGGCCATCTGCTTGTCCTGGTAACACACAGAAAATTTGCAATATGCAACAAATCCCTCTTCTTGATGAACAGCAGGTGCCCATCTTTTTGTTCAGCTGTCCAAAAACTATTCCCTTACAACTCTTCCCCTTCTCCCTAAAGGATCCTTTCATATCTTTGTAATACAAATTTACAATGGGGAAGAACAGATTCTGTTTGAACTAGAATTATCTCAATTTACCTGATAAGCAATGGATCTAAAATCTTATTCTGTCCTGTGAGCATTCTACTTAAATGAACAAACAATCAGTCTTATTTTTTCTTAGTGTCATCTCAGTTACAAATGAAAATGACAGCAGTATTTTACAAATGATAAAAAGCACAGAGTGTGAGGATTATGAAAAAAATGAATCATTTTTCCACTGTGCTGATTTTCTCAATAAATACTAAGCCGTAAGTAGAGCCATACACTATATCAGAACAAGATATTGTCTTATATCCTTGGAAATCAATTTTGTCTTCAACTGAAACGGATTGCATTAGGTAAGGACCAGGGAATATTATGGTAAGAAGGTACAGAAGGTGTAAGGAAGAGTATTCTATTCAAAACATAACACACACCAGTTAGAGGATCAAAAGTCAGGTTATGACAATATTAAGTTTGACAGGCAACTTCTACTAAGTCTTGTGTGCATAAATTTTGAACATCTATGTTTTTAATGCCACATGCATTCCAGAAAGGTTTTGTTCCCTGTTCTTAAATTTTAACACAATAAAATAAGATTTACCACGTATGTTGACATTGATAAAATAAAGAATTAAGGCTCCATATCCACAATCTTGTCAAAAATAAAATGTAAAGAGCAAATGTAGATGTTGGGCATATAGTCCAAAACTGTGAGCTCTTCAGCCACTGAGTGGCTCCCTGTCTTTATCTGAGTCCTCATTCATCCTAGAAGATTTATTGGCATAAGCATACTTCTGCACATTCTGCACCTCATTTCTAGGTAAGTGTTGTTATTCAGAAAGTAGGTGGTACCATGCCTCCAGTCCTAAGGAGTCTGATAATTCTAGCTATGGCCCATCGTAACTGTCACAAATTGCAGTTGTGGCTGCAGTGATTTATGGTGCTTCCACAATGCACTTTTTTCAGCATTTTTTAGGTTAGAGAAATCCTTAGAAAAATGAAAGATGCAAATTGTAAGTGGTCTTTAAACCTATGTCTGGGCAAGTGTTTTGGTTGCCAGCTCTCTAGGAAAAATAGCTTTTTAGCCCTTCCACTAGAGGAACTGTACAGTGAAAACTCATGAAAGAGTTATGGGTGAAGAACAGTCTTGGGCACTTATCAGGAAAACAAGACAAAGTGTTTCTAAATTCCAAGAGACAGGGAAAGGAATTAATTAATTTCTACATCCTAAGTAAAGGGTTCATCTCCAACTAAATAAGAAAGGAAAAATGGCACCAGCACCTTTTTCACTTTAAAAAAAAAAAAAAAAAAAAAATCTTTGCATTTTCTTTTTGCATTTTCTTGCACCAATCTGTGCTTGAGTAGGTCAGAATCCAGAGTACCAAACAGGCTACAGGACACAAACTATGGAACTTATGAAACTGAGTCACCTGCAGGGCTAAGCACCACAGAGGGGTCTCTCTCAACGTCACAGTATGACATGGATAATTTCTCTCAGTAGTATGCAGCTATTATGAGAATGAATTTGATATACAGAGTTCATGTGATGATGATAGTAGCATCTTAGATGATAGATCAAAATAATATGACATAATACCACTTAAAATGTTACGAAGTATTAGGGATACATGTTTTGGTTCTTAACAATATATTTTTTTTCATTCTTTGTAGGTTACACTAATCTTCTGTTTCAATGACTGTTTCTCTCTGACATGGACTGCAATTTTAACACTAGCATCTCTTCTTTTGAAGTTGTTTAGTTTCTTAGCATCCAAAATCAGAGTCTACTTGTAGAGTTAGGGTTTACATCAGCCTAATGGTTGTGTGTCAGCTTCATTTCCAATTACAGTAAATTTTATTTATTTATTTATTTATTTATTTTAGATTCTGCTCCTTTTAGGGATGTAAATGGGCAGCAGAGAAGAAAGCTCTTTGCTTTGCTTTGTCCAAACAGACTTTGTCCAAGTCTGTATCGGGGCAATCCTCTGGAAGAAGGAGAGATGCTGCTTTTCATGACAGCATCCAACCTTGCTCATCAGGGAGATGTTTGTGTGTGAGAAGCAGAGTGCGAAGAACACAGAGCAGAGGATTCATGGCAGGAACAGAAACTGGATGACCTCACAAAGCATGCAAGGAGCAGGCAAGCAGCCAAGACTCCCAGAAAACAGAAGAAAAACAAACAATTTTTTTTTTTTTTTTTTTTTTTTTTTTTTTTTTTTTTTTAGGGAGAGACTTTACTTTTTAATCTAAAAGTCCTTGGTGTGCTCACTCTACGCTAAATGTTCTTGCCATTTTATCAAAATTCTCTGTTTCACTGGCAGTCTTATCATAGTCAGACACGTTTCTTATACAACCTCTTTTCATTCTTAAACAACTACTACCTATTCAGTAAATCATTATGGTTTCTAAAGATTTGTAGCCATTCACTTAAGGAAGGGACTTGCGTGTCTTGATCTAGCTAAGACAAGATGAGAAAGTCTCATCAAACTTGATATTTATGTAGATCACTTGAGTTTTCATACTGGGGAAAACGGTGACACACACATACACCCCAAATCAAAGTGAAACCAAAACAAAAAAATGAAAAGCTGGATTTTCTTATGAGTGTCATTTCACATAATAAATTAGCTGTGTAAGGTACACTAGAAAGAAAATTCATTCCCATTAGAAGTTTGAATAAAAATTTATCCTGTTGCTTGAGCAAGAGACAGCCTGAAGACAATATCCCATAGAAAGTTGTATCCACAAAGCATCGTCCAGAAAGGATAAGGTCAAGGATGTCATGGTCAGTTCAGTTCTTCAAAACTGAATCAACTTTGTGACTAAATCATTTTTCACCTTATAAGGAAGGAAATGTGTTGACTGCTGCTAATAAATGGCAGCACCAACATTAAAGGGCAATCACATAGGAAAGTACTGCAGCCTCATATAAAAGGACCACGGACAAGACATACTTTCTGGCTAAGGAATTATGATAGTGTTTCAGCAGAATACACAAAGGTACTGAGTTCCCTTGAACAACATTCTGAGTCATTCTCTTAGGACATGTATGCGTGTATGCATGAAACCCATAATCTGACTTGGCCATCTCTCTGGCAGGAGTATTGACCCACTTTGGGCACAGATGAAGCAAATCCAATTAATAAATGTATATGAAACAAAATATGAAGTTCTCTCCCCAGTTTGATCTCCTTTGCTCTACTAGTATTTTTTTTTTAAAGGAAAAATAAAATGTGGCAGCACTTCCATACTATGGCTATGCAAGTGAGCACTCGGTTTATCCCTGTCTTTAAGATAAGTATAGGAAGATATTAAAAATGAAACATCTTTCCAAGGCCATTTCTTTTTAAGTTGTGTTACATTTGCAAGATGCTTTTTCCAGCAGAAGTCCTAATACTGTTAGAAGAGTACAGGTCCCATAAGAAAATAATAATAATAATAATAATTGCGGTTTCATGCAACTTGTGAAATTATAATGCATCTTATGAGTAAATCAAATCACTTTTTCTTTATAATTTCTCAGTTCCATAGGGACTAAGAAACACATATTTAAAAGGTGTGCAGAAGGACCTTATTCATTAAACTGCAGAGAAAAGTAGTTGAAGCTTTATTAAAAAATGACTAATAGGCATTCCAGATAATTGAACTGACAGCCTGTTTTGACAGCTGCAAGCAAAAATGTGCTTGCTCCAAATGGTGTAAATCTTTTGGACTTCTAGTAAGAGAAATGATGTACTTGTTTAACTTGAATCAGTTTATAAAGTTAAAAAAGAAATTCCAACTGTTCACCTGACTAGTTGAAGTTATGCTAATTGGAGGTACCACCAATCATTTCAATGGTAGGTTTTGAATTTAAAAAATTGCTAAGTTCTCATATAATGAAAAGGGTGGAAGGTGAATATTTAGAATTATTATTACTATTATTATTATTATTTAGTTATTTAATTATTTAATAATAGTAATAATAATAATAATAGTAATAATAACAATAAGTTTTCGCTAGCAGAAAACATAAATTTAGATGAAAACATCAGTCTGAACATGATTTCCAGAAAGGCACTGAAGACTAAATTTGAATAAAGTTAATGGATGATACAGGTGTCTATCTGTTTTGAAAATCAGGCCTCAACTAACTAACAAGTGTGACAATCTGCTCACATTAAGTGATAGCCAATCATCTTGAACAGGAAAAAAAAAAAAATAAAGAGGTGTTACTTATCAGATTTTACAAACCTGGGAATTAAAAGTAGCAGAAAGAAAGAAAGAAAGAAAGAAAGAAAGAAAGAAAGAAAGAAAGAAAGAAAGAAAGAAAGAATAAAATTGTAAAAGGCAAGATGAAATT
This sequence comes from Oxyura jamaicensis, assembly GCF_011077185.1. Classification (NCBI taxonomy): domain Eukaryota; kingdom Metazoa; phylum Chordata; class Aves; order Anseriformes; family Anatidae; genus Oxyura; species Oxyura jamaicensis. The sequence goes on along the minus strand of NC_048895.1, from coordinate 79,248,651 downwards.
AAAATTGGACTTTGTAAAGGTGGGTTCATTAAGAATGAAAAAATAAGCAGGCAGCAAGTGTTAAGAAAGAAAATCTTAAAAAGACTGTCAAAATATTCAAAAGGTAATGTGATTGACTTAAAAGAGCTAACAGAAGGTTAAATATTTTAAGAATATCATCCAGGTACTGACGTACTACATAATTAGAATTGACATGAGTGCAGAACTTGCCAATAAAACTTTGAGAACACAAACATGTTGCTCTGTATTTGACCTTTAGATGTTCTTTTAATCTATGTTTTCAAGTATACATTTAATGTCTTGAGTTAGAAAAGATCCTTCCTCTTCATAAGACTTACAAAAAAAAAAAAAAAAAAAAAAAAGAGAACAAATAGGATGAATTCACCATAGGTATGTCATTTCATCCATAGACACATAAGAATAGCATAGCACCTGCTAAGATGAGAAAAAACAAACAAACAAAAAAGAATAGATGTCACACTGAAAATAGTCAGTCTCATATTTAATTATAGCATCTCTAATACAGAGGGGCAAGCTATTCATTTTTTCTATATGTTTTTTATTTTGAAGTAAGAAAACCAAAAGTTTTATTTTCCAAATAGTACCACACTGAACTTAACTGATATTTGACCAATGTATTGAACTGATATACAACTGAAAAAAAAAAAAAAAAAAAAAAAAAAAAAAGACTACATGTGTTTTGAGGAGTTTATTTTATTTGACTGTAGAATTGTTTTAGCCATTCCATATGAGGAGTGTTGCTGAAAATATGTATTCCACAGTTATCAGCTTTAAGCCAAACTTTATTCCAAGAGGAAAGAACAATTGAACCACTGACTATTATTAGAATTGGTTTGCAAATGGAATTTGATTGGATATTTTTAGATTTCTCAGGACTATATGTGGCATAGTTTTGTGTAAAATACATTTGTTTAAAATGCAACAGAGCTCAGAATTGCCAGGAACAATTTAAACCCCATAAATGTTTCCTCTAAATTGAGTCAGAGAAGGCTGAGAAGCCTCTAAACACCGTACAGGGATTCAATGTTTAGATTTTAAGTGAAACAATTTTAAAAATTGGAGCTTGCCATCATTTATAACATTGTCAGTCAGTGCTCCAGTAGAATAGGCTGATTTTCTTCTTTTTCTAGCTCATCTTTAGTGGGGGCTTTCACTGTTAAACATAATAAATGAGGGGGAAATGCGTGAGTGGGGGAAAGGAAGAACAAAGACTTAAATGAAACCTTATAGAAAAATACATGCAGTAATTTCATTTTATATTATAATAGGGATATTTTTTGCTTGCACTCAAGCTTAAAGACCATTTTTATGAAACACAAGGAAACACCTCAGACATTTTCTTGTTTCATTGTATCCAAATATATTAATTTCTTGGTTTCAATGAAGATTTATGCTACCTATATTACACAAGGTAAGTGTAAATAACAGCTATAAATTGCTAAGCAGTTTATGTTGCTTGTGAATAGACCCATTGTTCTCAAAACAGCCTGATTTTTAGAGAATTCAGCTAACTTAACACCTATGAGGTGCCATACAGGAAAAATGCTATAAAAATCTAATAACAATAAATATGCATTGGTATTAAGTTATATTAGTTTGGGCAAAAGTGCATACATTTAGAACTTATTATTATATATACAGTTAAAAGCAATTTAAATTAAAAATGGTGTGGGCACATGTGTGTTCAGCTCACCACATATAAACTTATCCACCCTCGATTTGATTTGACACTTAGTTATTAATTCTTGGAAATACAGGCTATCTGGAAGTGTCTGAACTGAAAAGAATGAGATTCCAGTGCTTTCTGCATTGAAATTCTCATGAGTAGAGATTTTTGTCTAACAGGGCAGTGTTTAATTTTCAAAAAAAATGAATGCTTTAAGGCACGACCTAGATCTAACAGCCTTGAAAACATACCAGATCTTAGAGGAAATATCATTCTGTGTGGCCAATATCAGTATCCAAAGTAAAAGCTTAGATTTCAAAACCTTTTCTTCATGCCAAAATTACAATGAGAATCTGGCAGGGCTCAAAGCAATTCCTTAGTCCTCCACAGCTGTACACTACAGGAAGAGAGAAATAATTGCTACATGATATTAAAAAATATAAAAGATTAACTGGTAAAAACAAGTCTTACTATAGCTAGTATCTGCAAGTCTAGCAAAGAAGAAAACATGATAAAGGAACATCAACCCTCACTGCATCAATCTATGAGTGTCAAAGTGATGCAGAGTAGGTAACAGTCAGCCACAAACTACCTACCCATCTGACACAATATGCACACACCATAGCCAGTGCCACATCTAGTTCATTCACAGACAGTTTTTATACTCCTACCATTCTCTGTAGCATATAATATAGCCATACTCTACCACTACTTTACTGCTTACTTGAAAGTCCTTGGACATATAAAAAATCATTTCTGAGCGTTTTTCATTATGATAAATAAATGTCTTCATTTAGTTGAATATAAAATGTGCTAATGTATATATATTAAAAATGACTACTAGTTTTATGTTAGGGCCACCCTGAGGCTACTATAGCTTATCCTCTAAGGCCAAAAGTATAAAATGATTTTATGATATCAGATCATGCCTTGAATTATAACCATTGCCTATAATATAAAATTATCACTCATATTCACGTTAAACCATTCCCTAAGCTTGAATGAGAGTGGGAGACATGTAGGGGAAAAGATACAAAAGACAGCATAATTAAGAGGTGTGAATAGGATATTTCCTAGAGTAACAGAAGAGAGTTTGAAGGAAACTTCCTCAGTTCTTTAGGGTTCATTTACCATGGCTTTTTTTATTGTTGTTGTTGTTTTCTGTATTCATACAGACCAAAATATAGCCTGTTGATTCCGATATTCAGGATTTCTTCAAAGACTCTCTGGGAACACTTTTCTTATCAAGCTAATTTTGGCTATTTTCAGCTAGTCACAGAAAAAATTGTAGGCAATGGAAAGTAGGAGGTATGTGAGACACAACAGATAAAACAATAGCACATCATAAGTATTTATTGTTTACAATATTTTTTTTTCTTGATTTGTTTTTAATTATTATTATGGATGCCTGTACTTTGGGCTATAAGAATAAAACTAAACATTTCAGTGTTTTTTTTCTCTTCCCTAGAGGCTTTGCCTTTTGCCTAAATAGTATCTTCCAAGACAGTTTCAGGAAAAAGAAAAGAGAAAGAAAGGAAAAACAAACAAACAAACAAAAACACGATGAGTATTTGCTCATATTTGCCCTACAAGTCTGGAATTGTGCTCCTTAGAGTTTCCTCTGGGATGGAAAGGAACTATTGAATATTTTCCCTCTCTATTCTTTGGTTTGAATGTGTATATCATGTTCTATCAGTCATAATGCAGAGTTCAAACTGGTTCTGAAATCCTGCAATTAAATAGTGCATGCTGATAAGATAAATGTCCTAATCTTTAGTACCTTTTGTATGTTTCTCCTTTGCTGAAAATACTATAAAACTGTGATGTATTTTAACTGCAATACATCATCTGTTTTTAAACAGGAGTATGTGATTGTATACATTTGTTCTTTTCTATAAAGAACACATGCATATATATAAAACTAGTTCTCCACATACTTTCTTTTCAGAAATAACCGGAGTTGGTGTCTGGATACTAAAGGTATAGAATAAAATAATGCAGTAGAAGCATGTGAGATTCGATTCACTGAGAGTTCTGCTGGCTGCTTTCAGAGACAGATTTAGTGGTAAATCTATGGATAATACAAGTACCACTGCAGTGAAATCTGAAGACTAGAAAGGCGAAGGAGAATATAGCAAGGGAGAAAGCAATACTGAACCTTGGCCACTGCAATTGTTTGACATAATTCCTTTCAACAAGGTTGTTTGCATCTATGTTACTCTGTAAATAGATCTCTATTCCTGGAAAACACGACACGAAAGTGACATGAATTTTCTATTACCTTAAATAATCCAGGAGTTTTACTCAAAGTCATCACTATTTGACTAATGAAAGTGTTTGATCCAAGGATGTGTAGGACTTCATAACACACAAGCTACATCATGACCATTCAGGTCAATAGACTACAGGAAAGGTCAGCGTGAGTTCTGGTCCTTGTTCTTCTGTAAAGAGATTAACCATTTCTTTTCCATTCCACAGTTTTCTCACCTGCAGAGAGGTAAACTCTACTATCTATGCTAGATGAAACATGCTAGATAAAGTACTATAAAATAACCAGGACTGTCTACTCTTACACAAATCATCATCAGAAATTTTAAAGAGGTTGATTGTATTTTCAAAATGTGTACTGTGAAAATATACTTTCAAAAAACGCGAAGTAAATTTATGACTAGACTTATAACCAGTGCAAACTCAAATTTTGACACACTACTTGGGATTTTTATTATTATATTTTATTTATTTTTATGGTAGCAGAAGAGAGGTATCTGAGGGGTATTTACTATTTTTGTATCCACAGAAGTTCAGGTGGACTTTGAAGAATTTTTAGGTGAACACAGAGTCATGCTGTTATGTTTTTATTGTTTCAGCTGTTTTTTTTTCCTCTTCCAGACTCTCATATTTAACAAAAGGGGCACTGAGAAGCGTGTTTCAGTGAAGTATTATCTCCTTAGATCTCAAGGAGGTACAATGAAGGATTTGCTGAGCTGAGAAATATTCAAGAAGTTGCATTTCATACATACCTACCAGTCTTGAAATCATTATTAAGGACAGGCAAAAGGGAAAAATTGTATCTTGTATATAGACATAGTTTCCAGGACAGAAACACCCCTTGGAAACACAAATTTTCTAAAAAGCACCTTTTTGTGTGCATTTATTTTTTCACGGTTTAGGGAACCATGACAGTGGTGGAAGTGGACAGATACAAAACATCTAACGGAAAGGACATCTGTGGATTTTCCCATGAGACAGTAGGAAATCTAATTGTAGAGATTTTGATTTGCTCCAAACTTGTCTTTATACAGAATCCTAAATTTAATGAAATAGTCCCTTCCTTTGCAGTTCACATACTGTGTCACAGACTATTGTGTTGATGTTGTGTCAGATTATAGGTGCTGATATACTCCTTAAGGGGGTGGCGGGGGGTGGGGGGGAGTGGGGGAGGGAGGGGGTGAGGGGGTTTGTTTGTTTAAGTGTTCTCTTTCCCTGGATATAATAATGGTTTCTTCTCTTTTTCCTCTGTAGATTGATTTATTTTTGATTGCTGATTGATTATAGATTGTCTGATGATTGAGTAGATTAGAAAGTTGTGTGCTTCTTTGTTGATTAAGATAATATTTGTTCACAGAATATAAGAAACCACATTACAAACCAGAGACATGACTGCCTCTTTCTGTGCTTTTAATCAGTGAACACAGGGACTTTATAACCTTTGTCACTCCACAGTAAAATATGCATTACTTTTCAAACAAGATGCTGAGTGGCCAGTTGGCATATAATTTTGGGGTAATGTTCGTAAATGTTGTACGCCTGCAAGAATTTTTGTGTTTGCTCAGAGATTACTTACAAGCTTAGAGCAAGGTTGAGTTTAGAGTTCTGAAAGGTTTCAAACCAATATCTTGAGAGAATGCATTAAGAAAAAAGTCAAGGAAACATATATTTTCAAAAGGGTTGTTTCTGCTTGTGTCTAGTTGCCCTTCTGTCTCCTTGTCTTCCTTTTTAAGGTGAACCTTTTTCATTTTGCACCTCCTGTTTTTTGTTTGGTTGTGTGTTTGTGTGTTTTGGGGGGGTGATTTTGTTTTGTTTTGTTTCTTCACAATTCCTAGGTGAAATTAAGACATTTTCCCTCTCCTAGACTGTGGTTCCAGGCAGTGGTATACCAGTCCTTCAAATTTTAAGGCTCAACAGAGCTTGTTGAAGCTTATGACTAGTTCAGTGACCTCCATAATCATCTAATAAATCATTATTTCATTCTTTTAGTGAGAAAATCTGTTGTATTATGGAGATTTATATAGATTTACTTTTCATTCTTTATATCCTTTGTCAAGAATCATATTATTCATTCACTTATTATGAGAAAAACAAAACCATAACCCTCTTCTTTACAGTGCAGGGATAGTCTATGGAATTAATGTATATATTCATTCAAATTGCAGAAATAAAAATAGATGAATATGTGTAGTTAGATCTAGCTTTTCACATTTCGTGTAATTTGGCATTTTTCCATAGGCTTTACTGGAATTATAATATGTGCCAATCAGGCTTACAGGAAACTTCAGTACATTCATTCACTTGAATAGACATGAATTTCTGTGGATGAAACTTAAAACACATTTTTTCTTTTTTCTTTTTCTTTTCTTTTCTTTTTTTTTTTTTTGAATATTTCTTTCAATGTGATAATTAGGATAATGGATCATGTTCTGGCTACAATCTATGAATCAGTGAGACAATAGCGCTTGTCTATGTTAATGAATCCTGAGGCAAAGTACACGAGAGGGGGTAAGGCATTTTCAGGGAGACCTGTCTAAAAAACAGGCCTACCTGTTTTTCTACCTAAGGCATTTAATACCATTTGAAAACTATGTCTGTGTTAGCAACTCTAACTTGATGGGAATTCCAATTAGGGTGTCCATACTAAAGATGTCTCTGTTATAGATAACTTTGGAGACCACCTACATCTCCAATTAGTAGCTCTGGAGGTGTATGAAATTCTTTCTTTACATTAATATGTACATATTCTTGGAGGTTCTTTTGATCCGTCTGTGCTTGTATTGCTTTCTTTTGGTCCTTCCAATAACATTTCTTGTTGTGTCAGTCTGTGATAATGATGACCATTGAGCTAATTTTCAGAGGATCATATTAATGCTAACCTTTGGCTCACCCATCTGTTCCTATGTATATTGCTTTAAATGTCTCCTCTCTGGCTCATTGTTAAACTGGAAAAGAAGCAAAATTCCTCCAAGCCCTGCACAGTTTTACTGGGGCATTTATGACTGCAGAAGGCTGCTGGCATGGCATTCTGAATCATTTGCTCTTATCATTGAGGTTTTCTGAACACATCCAGCCTCTTGCTGGATGTTGATTGCAAAGAAAACATCTGTGAATGATAGCAAACTTTCATCTCAAAATAACAAATGAACACATCTCAGCTCCTATCTTCTGACCAGGGAACTGGTCTCTTCTCTCCAGGGTATGAGTAGCTCCAAGCTTTACAAACTAAGCACAAATACAAGAGACTAAGAATATGACATAGGATAGTCCTGAAACCCTCTTCTTTTGTGTAATAACATAATAAATAGTTCAGCACAGCTACAGGTAAATTTCTGTTACAAGTACACACAGACATGTCAAATATCAGAGTATTTTCAATGCAGCCATTCATAATTCCATGTATACTTATTGGTAAAGCCTTTAATAGTGTCTGAGTTGTATAAACAGAGAAAGTTACTAAATCTAGTGTATACTAGGAATTTAATACTCACTATATTAGCAATTCCCCTCCTTCCAGTAAAAGTAAGAGTAATTTATTTTTAGTTCTGATTTATTTCTTATTTTGTCTAACATTATTTTAATAGACAGTATTCCTTTCTTATCTTTCTCCCTCCGAAAATAACTATACAAATTCAATTTAAAATAAAAAACAAACTTCAGAATATGGGAACATAATAACACCATGCCAGATTTGTTGCTGCTGGGAAATTTTGTCCTCCAGATTGCCTTGCTTTCAATGCACCATCATAAAATATATTTTTATGTAATTTAAAACATATGTTTTAAAGTGTGTTCTGCAGCAACTGAAGAAAAATGTGAACAACCAACCCATTAAAATTGCTGTACATTTTGCATACCTTAAATGCAGATACTAAGAATTATTTTACATTGCAATAATCTTATTCTTCTAAATTAAGTTCAGGTGTCAGGCTAAAACACTGGGTCTGGATGACAGCTAAATGAAGGATCTTTACTCTCCAGTACAACAAGCTACAGTGAGAAAGAGGGAAGGGGGAAGGGAGTTAACAAAATTGTCAAGTAGATGAATACAGATTCTTAATATCAGCAGTAATGGAGAAACTGTTTGCCATCATGCAAATCTGTGCTTAGTGAGCAAAAAACATTCTCCAAGGTTTTCCATCAATGTCAGTTGCATACCTACATGGATTTATTTATTTATTTATTTTTATTTTTTAAGTAGCCTACTGCAATGCAAAAGTATCAAACATTTATTTCCTAAATGTTTTATTATTATTATTATTATTATTTAGCAAGTATTTTAGTGATTAAATTAGATATATATATATGTGTATCTATCATCTGACTAGAACATATTGTGTTTAAGGTAAAAGGCAAATTATTTGGTGCATATTTTGGTACGCCACAATCAATGCCATGGAGAAATAGAAAGTAAACCCATACTTCACTATAAAGAACAGATGTACTTTAACTGACAATTTGCAAGTATAATAAGAGGCTATGAGGTTGGGACTTGAAAAATGGTTATCTTACTTACAGGAAACACATTAAAACTGGGAGACAGCTGGAAATTATGGTAAATGAAACATGGGAAAATTTTAGGATTCTCCTCCTGAAATCAGATATATCAGTGTTAGATCCAAATGGATTTACTTGCCTTTCATCTACATAGCTACCTATATATGTGTATGTTATACATCACTTTGAAGTTTTTAAAACCCCAATGTCTTTCAAATATACTGGTAATGTTTGGGTTTTGTTTGTTTGTTTGTTTGTTTTTCTGGTCTAAGGGCATTAACTAATTCAAAATTTCATCCTCCTCTAACATTACATGTATGTTCTGACAAACCTGAGCAGCTGACAAAGTGTCTATAAGTGGAATAAATGCAAAAATCCTTCAGACTACTATAGTTCTAATTGTACATGGTAGCATTGATGGGGTTCCAGAAAGACTTCCATGACTGATGTCATTTCAGTGTGGATGGTTCAGAGCATATATTTTTTATATATAACCTCTTTTGAAAGTTGTTTTAATTCTTCCTGCTCCTGGGAAAAAAAAAAAAAAAAAAAAAAAAAAAATCCACTTATTACCCCCAAATCACTGAATAATATGAAGCAGAATCAAAGCATTCACCTAAAATACTGATAATAATTTTTGCAATTTAAATACAAGGGACATAATTGAACTCTTAGAAATTAAAGCCAGAGAAATAAAATATATTATGATTGTAGTTAATCAATTAAAATGAACAGGCAGAGTCTTGAAGATATCCCACAGAGTATTTCCAGATTCCCAATGTATTTTTTCATTATATCTGTGCAAAATCCCTTTGTAGAATTTCCTCCTTCAAAACAGAGAACAAAAACAGGTCTTTTAAACTGTGTGTTGTCTGATTTTGTCCTTGTTCATTGGATCTGCTTTATGCATTGCCTGTTGTTTTTTTAATAATATATGCTGATTTCTTGATAATATATCTTGAATCTTGATCATATATAACCTCTGGAACTGCAGATTGATCCTAAAAGTGAGATGAATCAGGATTTTATTAAATCTAATTTTTTAATGAGAGAGTCATGAATTACATAAGTGTATGTTACCCACCTTTTTTTTAGCATTGATTTATTTTTCAGTGAGAATGTATCCAGGGCACACCCTTGGCTTCTTTGCTCCCTGGGAGATAGAGATTTCAGCTTTGGACACAAAGGCTGGACGAATTGCCTTGCTGTAAATGTCAAATCATAGTTCAGATTAGAGTGTCCACTGAGATCACTGAGATTACAAATTGGTCCCCCAAAAGAGTCAGGTAGTGCAAGAAAAGTTCCAATGAAGGTTTGATGATATTAGAAGATATTGTCATCCCAGTATTCCAGCCAAAAGAACAAAAAGAGGAGTAATTTTTGAGACCAAATGTAATGGATAACTTACTTCCTTCTACTTCACCCTAACTTCCTTGGCTTTTATCCTTTTTCTGCCTCCCACACATCTCAAAACTGAGGTCTCTGAAGTCACTTCAGCTCTGCTTCCTCATGATGAAGATTGTGTGTGTGTTACCTTTTTCTCCTATCATTACTATTTATTTATTTTTCTCGTAAACTGTAGGATCGTCTAGAGGGCACATTTTAATCTTAGTAACAAGACATGGCCATGCTGTATAGCCTCAGTGAATATGATCATTTGATGCATTTTACTCCATTGAACTACAGAGACAGTTTAAACAAAGAAAACAAAGAAGCCTTTGTCAAGAATTTTGTTTGCCCTACATTTCAGTCTTCTTCCATGTTTCTAATTCCCATGGAAGCTACGGTATTTTTCCTTGTTTTTTTTTTTAAAGTTTTTGGATTTTTTTTTTTTTTTGGGGGGGGGGTAGGGGGAAGTTGGGATAAAGGTTCCACATTTATACATGAAAAGATAAACAGAGAAAGGCTATCAGTGCAAATGAATAACTGTTTTACTTGACTAGTTGCTTAGGAATGATTATCAGTTTCACTGTTTGCTTTCTTACTATGTGGAGTTTTGCAGCAAAGAACTCAAACCTGACAAAGTGCTCTATTAACACTAATGAAGTCTTGGAAGATGCCGTGAGCCAGGTAATTATTATTAGACTAATTCTACGAGTAGGTAAACTGCATCACAAGAATTAAATTACTTCTGTATCAAAGAAGAATTCAAAGACAGAGCTTAAAAGAAGACTATTACAGGTCCACTTCTTTACTAGACAATGCTGCATCCCTTAGGATCAGCAGTTTTGCTTTTAAAAATCCCTCATCCAGTGTATACACTGTTATTTTCAAAGAACTGGAATGATTAATATTAATATCAATATTTATAAAAAGGAAAACAAGTCCTTGACCTAAAAGGAAGGAGTTACACACTGATGTGGTTGCAGGCAGTAGAAGTGACACAGGACTGAAACAAGCAGGTGTTAATAGGAATGGATGAGGAGCGGAAAGAAAAATTAACCCTCTGATTCCCTCTGGTATGTCTCATTTCCCACCCTTTGTACAGGGATATAATGATGCAGAGGTCTGGTCACTCCTCAGAAGAATAACATTTTAACAGCAGAGCTGTACAAGTATTTGCTCATTACATGCCTCCTTCAAAATAGCTGAGAAATTGATGTCAAGTAACCTCCAGAGAAAATATGAGATTTGTTATTTGTTTTGATAATAGTACTGAAAGAATAGTATAGGAAATAGTAGTAATTAATTTAAGTATGGAAATGTTACTGGAATATTAAGAAAAGTAGAGGAATAGCATAGGAAGAATCTAGACTGTTGCAGTGGACATCGTTCCCTAGCACTGCAGAGGTTGAATCTTAACAACCGTCCTTATGGCATGTACATAAACTCAGTCTCGCTGAGCTACCAGTCTTCTGAAATGTCATTTTTGGACAATATACTGGGGACTGGCTGGAAAAAATGGTATGCACTGAATTTTGCAAGGGAAAATGGGAAGTGAAAATACAAGAAGTGTATATAATACTATTTATTCTCTCTGATTATGGTCCATATTGAATAATGATTTACTTCCTAAAGTCAGAAGAAGCTGAAGCCAAGCATCTGAGGTGTATAGTAATTCAAATTCAAATCCATTCCTTTTACATATGCCAGAATATCCCTGACAGGTTGGGAAACTAACCAGGGAATCTCAAAAACTAGATGCCTAAGTCTCGGCAATTTGATCCCAAGCTTTTCAGTTGAGACCATGACAAGCCGATGGCCTCTCGGCGCTTTAGACTTCTCACAGGAGAACATGTGAGGCATACTAATGAGGGAGTTAGACCTGCATCATGTAGCTCTTTACATTTATTTATTTTTTTTAACCTAGATACAGCTATGTATTTGTGATCCATCAAGACAGCTTTGATCCTCTGAAACACAGCAACTAACAAGAAACAAGGCTAAGAAGGGACGTACATATAAAAAAATAAGGATTATAGGGGGGTTGTCTATGATGGACAAACACAGAGACTCTTTATCTAACTGATATCATTGGGTATAATATTTATTATTATTATTATTTAGTTTTTATTACTTTTCCAATACCCTACAATTTTTTTTTTACACAGAGAAGCACACAGATAATCCAAATAATGATTATAAGGAGCAAAGGAACAAACAGACAAAGACTTGGCAATTTGATAGGGAAAGCTCATTGATGAAATACCCATGGAAGAGGGAGAACCCAGTCAAGCTTTGCTGTATCAGACTTACTTATAAATGACCTTGTAAAGGTTTACTCTAACCTTTGTGTACAGCACTTCAGTACGGTAGCAATGAACACTACAGAAAAAGAATCAATACAGATATGTGGATATATTCAAGGAGACTGCTCTCTTTACTGCTTTTTTTTTTTTTTTTTTTTTTTTCAAGCTGAGCAGAGAATTTATGCTAGCATTTGTTTGTCAATATTTGACTCCAACTTTTAATTCCCACTGCTTAAATAAAAAACAACACAGGCAATTCAAAGTAGATAGACGGTCCATTTATGACGAGTAAACCTGAAACTATGAAATAATGGGAAAATAAAATATTTCAGGATTCATGAAATTCAGCTACTTCACAGTTACAGCAAACAGATTTCTCATATCCTTGACTTTAAATGCTGTGATATATAATGCATGATTTTGTATTTAAAACAGTAAGTGGACATCACTCTAAGAAAAGACATTAATGGGAGTGAAAACATGCAGTGAAACAATATTCCAATTAAAATGCAGTCTTATTTATACTGGAATGCTTGGTCAATTTCACAATAAAATGCCAATGAAAACGTAAAAAAAAAAAAAAATCTGTTTTTTATACTAATACTTCAAGCATATATATATATTTTTGAATTATTTCATATTTATATGTTTATATATTTTTATTGTGATGGCATATTTTAAGATAGACTTAGTTTTCTTTATGTATTTGCCATGATTTTTTTTAATTTACTGGTGTTGATTGTTTTCATATGCATTTTATTTTATCAGATTTAGGGAGTAAATCTAATTAAAATTTAAGATATTGACACCTTTAATAGAAACATACTTATCAATGAAAACACAAGTATTCAACAAGAGAAAACTTACTGTTTTTGCTAATTCTAAAATGTCTTTTTCCAAAATTTTTACTTTGTGGTAAATTTAGGGATAGTAGCTTGGATCTCTAGTGCTTAGTTTTCTGTGTTTTTTTTTTTTTTTTTTTTTTTTTCACCAGTTTTCTGTTCTAAAATGAGCTCAAAGCATGAAAGTACATCAGCACACTGATAAAACTTCCACAAAAACATGGGATATTTATAATCTTGTTACAGAATATCACTGAAATTATGCTCTTTCTTTGCAGTAAACCTTCCCAATCTTGGATCAGTGTCAAAAAGTACTTAAGGTAGTTATTACTATAGTACTTATGGACTATCAGGGAGAAAAAAAAAAAAAAGGAAATTAAAAGACTGGGCATTTCAGTATGAAGAGCTGCCTTGAACGTCTGGACTAAAGCATCCTGATATTTCAGAAAATGCTACATATGGTTCTATGCTTCTTTTTCTTCATTGTACACCATTGCTTTTCTTTTCCTCTCTGGTCTCTCAGACATATTTTAGCTTTATTTCTAAGACCTTGCTTGAAGTGGCTCAGCTCTTATAGGCTCTTTCCAGCATCTCTGCTCCCTACTTTTACTTCACCACTAAACAGCTTCATTACTGATGAATTTTGGCAGCTTATGTCTCTCTCTGTCTTGCCTGCTCATGCTCATATCCTTCACTTGATCTTGTCATATTCTCCAGTCCCTTGAAATGATTAGTAGTGCTTCTGTGGCTCATCCCTGATTTTCTCCTTACACATTTCTCCTTTTGCCCCTCCCCTGGCTCCCTTAGAAAACTTCCAGCAGATTTCTCCTAGCTTCCTTTTGTTTGTTTGTTTGTTTGTTTGTTTGTTTTTTGTTTCACACATGTTGTAGGGTTGTTTATTACTGCTGTTATTGGAGGATATTCACTCATTGCTATTCTGATACAAATCCCCCTTCCTCCCTTTCAGGAATAGTTTTTGTTTTTACTGACTGCCTTTCAGAAGGACCTCTTCATTATTGTCAACAGACAGTGTACAAAACTATTATCCAGAAATGGAAAAAAGAACTAGCCCACTTAATGAATATGTTTACTGTGATGCCAAAGAAGTATTGTTGGATAATACATCAAAGATATAAATGTTTCTTGCACAATTCCTACAGAATTATGGATTCCTTTATACTTCTCTGTGGTAATGAATGAAGCATTTCATTCATTACAACTACTTTAAAGATACATATTTTATATTGGTTTTACCTGGCATACCAAATTCTACATATATTCAGATCTATAAGAAGTTACAACACTTATCAACTTATTGGGTCATTCCATGCAACATTTTCATCCTGATGTTAGTTACTTATTGAAGTCTTGCAAGAACATAGCAAAAGAGTTGTACTGTATTTCAGCATTTCTCTGGAACTCATCTCTTTTATGTGCAGAAAAAGGACTGAAATTTTTGTTAGCCTGGGTATTTTGCAGACAAACTTTGGATAATTATATATCTTTTTTGTCTGTTTGTTTGTTTGTTTTTCATGAAAAATATCTAAATAAAGTGGGATTTTTGTGAATTGATGTCTTGAGGAAAAAAATATAGCATAGAGTATATACTTAACATATTTCTAAGTTGAAGAAAACTTGAAACTTTTACTTTTTATATGTTTATCCCATTGAAAGCAATATTGTGATAAAAACAGGATGAAATCCCATTTTTTTCATACTCCAGGGATGATGAAAGAACAATAGGTTTTACAACTTGGACGTCTATGTCAGGAATAGTTGGTTTCCAAAATTTATTTAGGGAAATTAGATACCTAACTCTTTTGAAGTTTACAGATACTTCAAAAGTCTTTTGAGATCTAGTTTTCTTAAATAAATAAAACTCACCTTAAAGTTACGATTCCAGTCTCCTTAAGTTTCAGCACAAATATCCCCATTGACTTCTGCTTTTCATTCTCTGAAAGGATGATCATATGAAGGGTTAAGTAAAGAATTTAAATTTCTTTCTCTTTTGACACATGTTGGGTTATTCTTTGGAAGGATACTGAACTAATGTCCTTGCTGTTGTAAAATATTAAACAAAAATATATAATATTATTTGACATGTGAGAGTGCACACTTAAATGAAAGCAGAGCTCACATATTGCTTTTACATAGTATCTGCCAGTCAAGCTGAGACTTTATGAAGAACAGCAAAGTTATTTTCAATCATGTATGGTATATTGTATAGGTCAAATTCTTTTATGTAAATCTCTTTCACTTGGGTGTTTAAATTTCAATAAAAATGTAAGGATAAAAAGTGTGGCTTTTATATCTCCTTCTTTCTCTAATTCATTCTGAGTTTTGGAGAACAAGTGTTTTATTGAGCATGACACCTAAAAGGGGCATTGTTTTAAAAAGGTGTTAAAACAAGAGTCACATATGTTTTGGATAATGGAAGTATTATAGAAGGCTTCCCCACACAACCTTTCTTTCCTGTAAGCTGAGGCTCATGGATCTGTTTTTGTAGGCTAGCTTGAGTCCATCTGAATTCTTCAGATCAGCAGATGAGAGTGTTACACCTGATGGCTAGCAACAGCATGGTTCATTTCAACATTTCCCATTGTTCATTTGCTTTTCATTGCTGTGTTTGTACAGGAGATTCCTTGTGCTAGGCATGTGCTGAAGTTTCTTAGTGCTAAAATTGTGCCTAAAGTTAAACAGTAACCTGTCTCTCTCAGAGCCATTCAAAAATAATAAATAAATAATAATAATAAATGCCCAGTTTCAGTGCTTGACTAATAAAAGGTGCTTTTGTGAGTCAGGACTCAATTTGCATGTCAAGATTTCACTTTGTAGTGAACATCTGAAGAAAATTAATATTAAACTGACCCCTCTTCAATATGCAAATGAACGTATGGCCTCTGAAACAGCCTTTTTGACTACCTCATTATTTGCTTTTGAAGTGAAGAAGAAAGATGATGTGCACCTCTGAGAACTAGGGTATTTCTTAGCAGGGAGGTTTGCTTTCATGTGTGATGTGGGTTAGACCCCAACATTGGATAATATGGCACATATTATGTTATTGTACAAATTGTGAATAATAAATATTAGAGAAAGCCACACAGGGAATACCATATACTTTGGGCCAAATTCTGAATTCAGGAACATAACTGCAGCTCAGAGGAGAATTTAGACAATAAACTTATGAAATGCATTTGGCTATATCCTCAGCTGAATCACTATCATTCTTCACAAGTATGAGAGGATACATTGGTTTGCACCAGTTGAGAGTAAATATTGTGGTTTTTGTTGTTGTTGTTGTAGTACCAGGATTATATATTTTTTTTTCCAGGATTTTTTTCAACCAGTTTGTAACTATATTGGTAACATAGAACTAAAGAAGTATAGGATGGAGGGAGTACAGCTTAGTTGGAATCAATGGTTCTGATTCTTAAATCAGTTGGAGATTTAATTCTTTTCCTGTTCTTAACAAAAAGTAGGAGTAGAAAAAAAAGGAGCAAAAATATGAAAACAAACTGAATCTAAAGAAAATTCTTTAGTGAGATTTACTCAACATTTTTTAGAAATGTCTTTGGATTTAATCATTAAAACAAACAAACAAACAAACAAACTGTGATAATCAGATGAAAACAACAACAGAGTTCTAAGCAGCAATATTTCATTCAGTCTTTTTCCAAACAATTTCAGGCAGCACAATGAAATCCACTTTTTCCTCTCTGAATTGTTTTAACTTAGTCAAATCAAACTTGTTTATTATTATTATTATTATTTTTCTGATTCCCAATCACTGGCAGTAGGATTGACCAGTCATTTAGTACAAGGAAGGGGAAGAAATAGTTTTCAGTTCATTTAATGTTCCAAAAACCGTGCTGAAACCTGGTCAGATTAATAAGAATAAACTGAGAAAGAATAAACTATAACTTTTTTTCTTCCTAACCCTCCTCCCTCTTAGTGACAAATTAATACAGCTTGTTCTTTATGTTGCTCTCCCATATGTGATACTGTTTATATTTATGGCACAAGATATTGTCATACACTGGTGTTGTCAGTGGTATCACTATATTGGATATCATTGGTGACATTAATCTTTTTGAAACTCTTTCAAGAGGTTTATGAGAGTTCACCGCCTTAGTCAATAAAAAGGATTCAATGATGTTTTGAATTTTGAAATATAAATAAATCTATTTTCTTTTGTTATTTAGTAACTTTTCAGGGATTACACAAGTGCACTTCCACATGCATTATATAGTTTTACATATTTTTTAATTTGATAACATATAATCTCCTGATAAATTCTCTTGATAATATCTCAGCATGCTATCTGATGGAGATCAATTCCCTTCACATTCTCCTGCAGGCTGGAAGCCCAGCTGGAACAAATCGAGTAGTTATATTCCTCACTAAATAATCCTACCAACAATTCTGTCTCATTCACAGTTATCTCCTTGATTAAAAAAAAAAAAAAAAAAAAAACAACAACAACAAAAAAAGGCAACATAGTAACTCCAAGTCTAGACTTGAGATAAAATCTCCCAGGTGGATAGAGATCTGACGGCAGGAACATAGACTGTAGTCTCCCTCCTAATGAGTGGATGAAGACTTGCACAAATGGGTCCTTTTCCTTTTCATCTTAACATACAAACAGCTTTGAGTCATTTCTACTATATTTCTATATTTTTATAAAATAACCAATACATTATAAAACCTGATTTGGTTAATGCTGCATTATGCACACAGTTTCTGTCACTCTATAGTATGGAACAGTAAAGATATTACCTTGCCAAGTCATCTAAAAATGGTATAACTTCTAAGATCCCAGTTTTACAAATAATCACCCATCTGTTTATCTTTATGGTCTGAGAACAACTTCAGTGGTTTCTCTGGAGCTGCCTGCTGAGTCCTAGGGTTAACATGTGTGGAAGTTTATGTGGGACGACAGTCTAATGAAACAAAAATCTTCTTGTCAGTGCAGGAATATATTATCTACCGTGAATGAGCTCAGGGCTTGGCATGGGATTTGTGGTGGGAATATTCTAAAGCACAAGCGCATACACAGTACAAAACATAGAGAAAGCATGTCTAGATCGTTGTTTTGGACTACAAAGATTAGCCTGATCACACAGAATCTTAAGAATACTGACAAATCTCTCCATGTTTAAAACACATCATTTCTTCTGGTATTAAAATGGAAAGGTGACAAGTTATGTGTATGCTTCTACACACTTGGATTGCATTTGTGAAATCAGCAATTTTTAGTAACATAACATCATGGAAACCTGCTGTGATAGAGGACCATATGTCCTCAGATTCTGTAAAATCCTCATTTTTTTATTAAAATTAACACGTAAAAAAAGCCTTGGTAACCTTCGTGTATGTGTGTTCTGAAGGCAAACTACTGAATACCCCTGCTGAAAGTAATCACCATGTCCTAGGTGCACAGTATTAATATTAACCTAAATATGTAAGAAATTTCATTTCTTCCTTCCTGTCTCCCCCCCCCCCCCCCCCTTTATTTTTGGAACACCCCGAAAAAAAGTAAAAAAAAAAAAAAAAAAAAAAAAAAGTTAAGTAACAGAATAGGTCTCTGTAAAGTTGGCTGGACTGCATTTAAATGTTTTGGGGGTTATTTTTCCCTTGTAACTGCAATTAGTGTTAATGAGAGTAATGCACAAGTATTAAGAGTGAAATCCTGCTCTGGTGATGAAGAGCTCTTTCAATGCTGTTATGCACATATCGATGACTTCAACTATATTCAGAAAAGGCACTTACAGAACACCAAAAACAGATACTTATGGAGAGGAGAAACATATTGTTAAGACTGATAAACAACAGAAATGATGGAAAGATAATAGTTTCCTTTTGTGCATATTACAGGCACTTTAAAAAAAAAATAAATTTGCTTTTAAAATTTGTATTGATGTCAACTCCTTATAATGAAGCAAAATGTAAAACTGGAACTTGGTGATTGCTCTTCATTGCTTCAAATTAGTATTGATTTCCATTAAATCTTAGTGATAATTATTGACTGATAGCAAATAGACCCATGGTTTACACTCTCAGCACAGTTTGCATGGCAAACATCCTCAAGAGTATTTCCCCACAACAAATATTAGGTACTTTTATATCAACATCCTTGTGAATATGAATAAAAATAAAAGATTTTCTGTAGTCTCACTGATACTGATTTGATAGGAGAGTGTTGCAACCTGAGGGATACACAGAACCTAGAATTTAAATATAAGCAAATAAAATGAAGCAGTAGTAGTAATTAGTTTCCTACAGACCTGCCTCTAAATGACTATCCATTCTTGTTTTAGTTATTCCACCCCAACATGTTCACTTTTCTGGTGTCTGTGCCAAGCCAGTAAAGTACAGTTAGCTCTTTTCCTTTTTATTTATTTATTTATTTATTTTATTTTTTCCCCAGGGACTGACAGTGTAATACAAAACCCTTACAAGTGTAAAAACAAAGCTGACTGTGTACCATACCATATAACCACAGAACAGCTTGGGTTGGAAGGGGTCTTAAAGATCATTTAGTTCCAACCCCCTGCCACGGGCAGGAGTGCAACCCACCAGATCAGGTTGCCCATGGCCTCCTCCAACTTAGTCTTGAACACCTCCAGTTTCTCTGAGCAACCTGTTCCATTGTCACACCACCATTAGACATTAGGAGCATTTCCTCCTAATATCTACTCTAAATCTCCCCTCTTTTAGTTTAAAGCCATTCCCCCCTGTCTTGCCATTGCCTGAGCAAAAAAGTTGCTCTCCATCTTTTTCATAAGCCCCCTTTAGGTATTGAAAAGATACAGTAAGGTCCCCCTGAGCCTTCTCTTCTTCAGGCTGAACATCCCCAGCTCTCTCAGCCCATCTTCATATGAGAGGTGCTCCAGCCTTCTGATCAACTTCATAGCCCTCCTCTAGACCTCTTCTAAAAGATCAACATCCTTCTTGTGCTAGGGTCCCCATACCTAGATGCAGTACTCATTCAGGCCAAGGGCAGAGTATAGGGAGACAGTCACCTCCCTCCCGTGACAAGATGGCCACTCATGCAGGCCAAGCTTCATGCAAGTGTGCACTGCTGGCTCATGTCAAGTTTTTTGTCCACTAGAACACTGTCCTGGTTTCAGTTAGGACAGAGTTATTTTTCCTCCTAGTAGCTGGTAGGGTGCTATGTTTTGGATTAGGATGAGAAGAGTGCTGATAACATGCTGATGTTTTAATTGCTGCAGAGCAATGCTTACACTAAGCCAAGGACTTTTCAGCTTTGCGCTCTGTCCTGCCAGCGGGCAGGCTGGGGGTGCAGCAAGAGCTGGGAGGGGACAGACCCAGGACAGCTGACCCAAACTGACCAAAGGGGTATTCCATACCATCTGATGTCATGCTAAACAATATATAGGGGTGGCTAGCCAGGGTGGGGGGGCCGGCTGCTCGGGGTTGGGCTGGGCATCGGTCAGCGGGTGGTGAGCAATTGCATTGTGCATCACTTGTTTGTACATATTATTATTATCATTATTATTTTCTATCTTAATAAACTGTCTTTATCTCAACTCACAGGCTTCACTTTCCCGTTTCTCTCCCCCATCCCAGAGAGGGAGGGGGGAGGGTGAGCGAACGGCTGTGTGGTGTTTAGCTGCCAGCCGGGTTAAACCACAACAAATCCAAATCCTTCTCTACAGGGCTGGTCTCAATGAGTTTCCCTAGTTTGTACTCATGTCTGGGATTGCCCTGACCCAGGTGCAGCACCTTGCACTTGGACTTGTTGAACCCCATTAGGTTCACGTGGGCCCACTTATCTAGCTTGTCCAGGTCTCTTTGGATGGTCCACCTATAGCTCTCCAATTTGGAGATTGGGATGTCAAGCAGGACCATGTCAAAGGCCTTACAGAAGTCTAGGTAGATGACATTGGTCGGTCTTCCCTGATCACCTGATGTAGTCACTCCATCATAGAAGGCCACCACTTTGGTCAGGCATGATTTGCCCTTGGTGAAGCCGTGCTGGGTGTCTCGGATCACCTCCTTGTCTTGCATGTGCCTTCACATTGCTTCCAGGAGGATTTGTTCCATGATCTTGCCAAGCACAGAGGTGAGGCTCACCAGTCTGCAGTTCCCCAGGCTCTCCTTTCTACCCTTTTGAAAAATTGTGGTGGTTTCATCCAGATGGGCAGCTGGGATCCACCACAGCTACTCTCTCACTCCTCTTCAAAGGGAAAGGCAGATAAAATTCAATGAAAAGGGTTCAAGGGCTGAGATAAGGACAGAGATATCATTCAACAGTAATGATGATGGGTAAGACAGACTCAGCATAAGGAGATTAGAGAAATTTATTGCCTACTACTAACAAGCTAGAGAAGTGATATACAAAGAAAAACTAAAAACACCTTCCCGATCCACCCTCTTCCATGTCCCTACCCACCCTGAACAGTGCAGGGGAATGGGGAAAGGGGGTTGTAGTCTGTCGCACTTCACCTCCACCTCTCCTTCACAGTCGCTCTCTGCCCCTGCTCCACATGGGGTCCCTCCCACGGGATGCTGTCCTTCCCAAACTGATCCTGCGGGGGCTACCCACAGGCAGCAGCTCTTCAAGAACTGCTCCCACATGGCTCCGTACCACAGGGTCCATTCCCCAGGAGCAAATGCACCAGCATGAGTCCCCCGCGGGTGACAGATCATCCCAGACCACCTGCTCCTGCGTGGGCTCCTCTCTACAGGCTGCAGCTCCAGCCCAGGGCCTGCTCCTACGGGGGCTCTCCATGGGCCGCAGCCTCCTCCAGGCCACTTCCACCTGCTCTACTGGGGGCTCCTCCATGGGCTGCAGCATGGAAATCTGCTCTGCCATGAGACACATGGGCTGCAGGGGAACAGCCTGCTGCACCAGGGGCCTCACCAAAGGCTGCTGGAGAACTTCTGCTTTGGCATCTGGAGTACCTCCTCCCCATCCTTCACTGACTTTGGTTCTCAATCCTTGCTCTCCCAATTGCTGTTGTGCAGCAGTTTTTTGTTTGTTTGTTTGTTTGTTGTTTTTTGTTTGTTTGTTTTTGTGTTTGTTTTTGCTTTCCCCTTTCTTGAATCTGCACTCTCAGATGCGCAAACAACATCACTCACTGGCTCCTCTCTGGCCACTGTCAGGTCCCTTTGGAGCTGGCTGAAACTGCCCCTTATCTTACATGGGGCAGCTGCTGGATTCTTCTCACAGAGAGGCCTGTAAGGCTTTTCTAGCAGATACCCATGTGGCTGATGTTCCCCATCAGGATGAGAGCATGCAAGCATGACATTTCTTGTAGTTGAAGCAATAATGCCTAATCAGCAGGCTCCCCTTGATCAGGCAGCCTGTAGTAGACCCTGACCACAAGGTATTCTTTATTGGTGTGGTCCTTTACTTTTATCTGCAAGCTCTCAGTCTGTCCATAGCTCTTTCTCAGAGGTATCTCTTCGCAATAACTTCCTTCCCTAACACAGAGGGCAACATCCCCTCCCCCCCTTTCCTGCCTATCTCTTCTGAAGATCTTGTAGCCCTCTATTCCAGTGTTCCAGTTGTGTGATCCATCCCACCATGTTTCTGTGATAACAATCAGGTGATATTTGTCTAATTGCACCATGGTATACAACTCCTTCTGTTTGTTTCCCATATTGCATGTGCTGGTGTTAAGGCACTTCAGCTGGGCTATCAGTCACATCAGTTTTCCAGAAGAACCCTTCCTGATTGCTTTGGAACAGTTCATAAGTATTTCCCTGTTTTTTTTCTTAAAGTGACAATGTACTCAGGTTTGCTTTTTTCTCTCAGAGGTACATTCCCTTCTCCCTCACATCTAATTGAAAGCCCTCATGATAACCCCAGCCATTGTTACTCCACCTGGTCAAGTGTGCCCCATCTTGTGTCAGCATGTCTGGTACATCAAAAGTGTGTCCAAGAGCATAGAACCCAAAACCTTGAGTATGGAATCAGCCTCGCAGCCATCATTCACTTAGTCTGTCTCCTTTTTTTTTGGAGTCCCAGTCACCAACTGGGAGGACAGAGAAGAACACTACTTGCACTCGTGATCCCTTTAACATCTTTCTGAGGGACATAAAGTCCTTTTTTGATATTTCTGAGTCTCTGTTGCAGCCTTGTTTGATCCTACATGAAGAAACAGGAAAGGGTGGTAGTCTTTGAGACCCACCAGGCTTGGTAGTCTCTTCATATCCCCAGTGTGGGGCAAAAAATGAGGCAGCAAACCTCTCTGGAGAGAGTATCTGGAAAGAAAGTGGGTGCCTCAGTGCCTCTCGAAGAGGTCTCCAATTACGAGCACCCTTATTGCCTTTTTTTGTGGCACTGATTCTGATGAAGGTGGTAGACTGAGCCAACTTTGTATGGCTGGCCTTTCTGAGGTTTTTACTAGTTCGCTTGGAGTCTCTTCTGTCCTGCACTAGACTATCATGTGTTGCAAACAAGCACTTCAGGAGCAAGGGTGGGACTAATCGTCCAGCTATGAGCAGAGAAAAGGGTCCACTCTCCCTTGTCCTGTGAGTCTTTCACATGTGTTGTTTCAGGGCTGCAAGCTTGTTTACTTTCCCTTGCTAGGACTTAAGGCAGGGATGTTACTCGGAGCACATTAGTGCATAATACCATTTGTCAATCTCCCACTCAGATTCCTGGATGCTAGGTTGCCTGGCAAGTTCCTCTTGTAACAGTCACCTATTTGAAAAGTTCATCCATTTGGGTACACTTACACCCATGACACCCACCTCTGCCTTCAGGACTTATGGGGATTTCCAGAAGATGGAGTTCCCCAGAACTGAGGGTCTGGGCAGCTCTTTCAATCCTTGGGAGGTCTGTTTAGGCGAGGTTGTGGCTTCTCCATCTGGGTTTCAGCCTCAGACCAACAGGCTCAGCAGGTGGACACCATTTCTGTTACAGTAGAAGGCCTTTCCTCTGCTGCTTCCAGAATGCAAAATGACCTACATTCCACCCTCGCTGCTCACCTGGCCTGCACAAGCTGCATCACAAACTGCCACACCGCGCCCTGACTGCCCATTCTGTTCGTTGCACTCCCTAGGGATTGCCTTTGAATGAGGGAGGTGCCTGCTCCTGGCTCTTCCTAAGCCTCATCAGCTGCTCTCGCAAGGGCTGCTGGCTCCTGGTGACTCCTTTGGCTGCCTTGAATGGCCTCGATGCAGGAAAATCCCTGCATGCTGCAATCACCAGATCTGCTCTAAAATGCATCTGTCCCAGAACTGATTATGTTGGAGAGTAGCTTGCATGCTTTTTCTGATGGACTACCCAGCAGGACAAACAGATCAAATGACTACCCTAAACCATGGCCTTCTCCTCAATCAAAGTACTTGTTTTGTTTTAGGCTGCCCAGGGAAGTGTTTGAGTCACCATCCCTGAAGGTCTTTAAAAGATGTTTAGATGTAGAGCTTAGTGATATGGTTTAGTGGAGGACTTGCTCATGTTAGGTCAGAGGTTGGACTCGGTGATCTTGGATGGTCTCTTCCAACCTAGATGATTCTGTGATTCTGTTTTGTTTGTTTGTTTCCCTATACAGGTACTGGTATAAGAAGTACATACAGCCCATACGTGAAATACAAGAGTCAGACCTCCCTCTCCTAAATTTGGCTGAAATAAATATCCAAGGGAAACAAAAACAAATGGACAAAAAGAAATTACAATCTAGTTGGGATCGATTTTCTGAAATTATGGGGGGGTGGGGGGAGGGGGGAGGGAAGGAAGCAAAGGGTGGAGGGAAGAGGAGTATGATGTGGGTGGGTGGGAGGAAGGAATTTAAAAATCTGATGTCCCAACCTGGGATTCTGAATGGAAAGTCAGGGGAGTTGCTCACATAAACTGTATTACGTTTAGTCACCTAACTCTTCTGCTTCATTTGTTTTGGGAAATTCAGGGATGTATGAGCCCAAGGCCCCTTTCTTAAACAAAGTATTAAGCACCATTTCCCCCAAATCTAATATACATTATTTACAGGTGTATTTATTATTTTTAAAATAAATAAATAGAAACTGAAGTCTGTAAGCTCTGTTGAAACACAATGCATTATAAGTATAGATATAAAAAGAAATATACAAAAACTATTAATTCATTAAACAGTATTTAACAAACATATTTCATATTATGCATTCAGGAAAATGAACTGTATTCAGCTAAATATGTTAAAAGGGGAAAATATATTAAAAATAATCAATAAAGATGTACCACAAATTCTGGAGTGAAAAAAATATCTAATTTTTCTTCTGAAAAATGTATTTCTTTCCTTTTTACTTAATAAGTATCCACGCCTAGGGGATGCACTTTACAATTATATGTAGCCTTGTGTAAAGGATTATTTCCCTGATCAACCCTTGCAAATATTTGTGACAAGTATCAAATATACACCTCTTGTTTTCCCTCTGACTCTGGAGAAAAACTGATTTACAACAGTTTTAAATCATCATCCAGGTATTCTCAATTGTATGGCCTTCGTGGCCTATCTGTGCTTTTGAACTCTCTAAACATCAGTTTTGAGCAGCTCCCTGAAAAATGTGACTTGCAGTAATTAACTACTAAGAAGTCTACAATAACAATGTACTCTTATGTGGTTGTAGCTGCATTATTATTATTATTTTAAATGCTACACATTTTACATAAAAGATTAGTTTTCTTGATTCTATTTGACACAGTAAAACAGTTTTTTCTCTCATGAGATAACATTTTTTTCCCCAGAAATTCCGTTTAATTGGTCTTTAATTATTGCACAATTATTTGATTTGCATTCACATATTTAATAGCTGGAAATATTCCAAATATTTTAGGTGAAATTTTTGAAAATTAATTGTGAAGAGTAGTGTTACAGCAGTTCACCTAGAGTTACGGTGCACTCCACATTATTTGGAATTATTATTTTTATTTAAGTTGTAAGATTACTTTTAAGGAGGTTCTTTACTCTGAATCCTCTGATACTGTTAAACAGTCTCTGCAAGCAGTAAATTAAGCACAGTTTTTTACTTTTTGCTTGCCTGAAATTTTGGGGCCCTTGTGTTCACCTCCTCCCTTTATGCAAGCACTAATACAAACAGATTCATAGGATGAGAAGATCTGCACGAAGAAAAGAACATCAATCACATCTCATACCTCAGCATTTCAGCCACCGAAACTTTCAAAAACCTTCTCCAGAACACAACTATTTGTAATATTACTTTTCTGTTTTGATTATCTACCCTTTCCTGGACCCCTGCAATCTCTTCCTTCTGAAATAACAGAAATGAAGCAATGGCTGGGGCAGATAAGGGACATGATGAAAAACACTTTTCTAAATACTTTGGTGGCATCTGGTACTGACAGCTCAGAGACTGGCAGACCACAAGATTTGAGGTCAGAAGGGTAAATGTCCTCTCTGTCAGATTGCAGTGAGAGTCAGAATGGTGTTCAGGATATTTTTTTTCTTGGTGAGAATATCTAGTTATATCTTCCCCAGGCAATTTCCAACTGAAGGAAGACATTTCTAAAACTGGCAACCAGCTTTATGCCTTCTGTGATCTGCCTGAAAAAATAGGTTAGTTGCCTGGCAGTGCTTTAGACTAAATGCATTAGATTAGACTTTGAAGTGAACAACGGATGCTTCATTAAGGAACAAAGTCAGAAATTTTATCTAGTTGGGCTTCCCTAGTAATTTTTCCTTTCAAAAATTTCTGCAAAATATACCAGAATAAAAAACTTCTAGTCAAATCAATTTAGGCTGTAACTTTACATCCTGGGAGGAAAAAAGTTATAATCCCTCCACACAGTAAACTTAATAGGAAGTAAAACATCAACAACAACTTCTAGTCTATTAATGAAAGTACAAAAGTAATGGCTTGACAAATGAGAAGAGGTGTAATTTCTAAATAAGATCTGGTGTCACAAATACTGAAATTGTAGCTGCCAGGGAGAAAAAGGAGAAATGGGGACACACTACAGTATTGATTCTAGTTAACAAATTATATACAGCTTCTGATGAGACACTGAAGTTGTAACCACAAATACACACACAAAGAAATATGTAAGCCACATCCAGGGAAATAAATAAAGCCCTTCAAACTCACTATCAATTTTATCTCATTTTATTTGATCATTATTCTTCTGCAATGTGTATAAGTAAAAAGAAAAGTTTGCTTCGTACAAAGGTGACAAAGATGTAGTGAGGGTTCTCGAAATAGAATGTTTGTGGTTGTAGACATGCAGCCTGCTCCTCCCTCATCCCACTTCCCCATCATTTGGTATATAGGGAGATACAAATTAATTAGATACAAATTAATTTAGGTTTGCCATAAGAGGAACACAAGGTAGTCATTAAGATCTTTGAGTGGGAAAGAAGACACGTAGTTCTCACAAAAGCAGAGACAATGAATACTTGAGATCTAAATTGGTCTTCTCAGCTCCACTGGCAGTTTGTTGTAAAAAACAAAAACAAAACAAAACAAAACTGAACATGCAACAGCTCTTTACCAGTAAACAAATGAGTTTGGAATCATGAAGAGATTACATCTTCAGCACACAAGTAGGTGTGACATCTTATTCCATAAGTGGCTTCGTTGGTCTGAAATAGGATAGAAAATAATGTGTAAGAATAGCATAACTGTCCCTTAGGAATATATCTCAATCCAAATGTAAATTCTATGGAAATCGTAAATTGAAGTCAGTGGGGTTACAGACGAGGGAAGAAATTAAAGCAGTATTTTTTTATTATTTTTTTTTTTCAGGACAACGATGAAATAGTTCTACTTCAGTAGAGGTAGATTTGCTCATTATTTATTATTATTATTTTTTTTTTCTAAAATTGTGCATATATTTTTATTGGCTGAGCTTAACATACATAAATAGTTTTTCTCTATTTGTTATAAATGTTGATTTAATAGAGTGCATTTGCTTTTCACTACATTTTCATTAAACTTCACTTCAATGCTAAGAATACTGAATGGACTGAAGGAATCAGCATATCTATTTGAAGTAGTATTTATGGAGAAGAAAAAAAAAAAAAAAAAAACAGAATATTTGATTTTCAATAAAAGTTCTAGTAAAATTAGAATTTGTATAAACTGATTACTGGCTTTTTGAAAATAAGAGAAACCAATTTAAAAATATGAAATTGAAGTATTAACTGGAGCAGGGGAGAGTAAACTAACAATAAAACAGTGGTCATTATATTATATATTATCAACAGACTACCACAAATAGAATCTTAGTATCTAAAATTAAACACGTCATATACAGGGGGATGAAAAAGAATCATTGGTCTATTCTGCGTTTGTTGGTATACCCAAGTCAGAGACATGTATTTTCAATCTCCTATGCTCTTTGCTGACTGCATATTTTATTTTCTTGTCTTAATGCAATTGTTATTTGGGGCCCATTATTTTCAAATGAGATTTAATATTCACTTGTCATTATACTGACATTGGGGAACACAAACATTTTGTGATGTGAATTGCTAGTGTGAAAATAAAAAATACAAAATGAACTATTACCATTTTGAAAATAATTTTGTAGGAACCTTTTAGGAGTTCCATGGCTGTAGAAGACAGATCCTACTGAAGGAGTTGGAAATTCTTAATTATAACAACGGCTGAGTCAGCTGTGCTTTTAAACAATCATATGAAATAAAGTAAACACAAATATAGAATACTATCACTTCCATACAGGTCAAAATACAGCACACCACATGCATTTTAGATTTCACTTTGAATTCAGGTATAGGAAAAATAAGAGACTTAAAAATGTATGCCTATTTACAACAGAGCACGTATACATCATAGACAAATCTAAACTTAAGAAACCAACAATCTCTCATTTCCTGTTTTACCTGTTGTTTCAGTGTTATAAATTTATAAATAAACAAACCAGGTACTATGTGAAGAGATCTTTCTTCAGTTTAGCACTGGAGTTTCATTAAGACAGAGGCCGAGGTGCTTGGCTCCAGAGCAGATGCATTCTGTAGTGGAGCAGAGTATCAAGCCAGGGAGGGCTTTTTTTGCAGCACCAAGGACACTTGAAGCAGCTGAGGGAGCCACCAGGACCTGGCAGCCCTCCTGAAGATGGCTGACGAGGCGTAGGAGGGGCCAGCAGCGCCCCCTCCCCTGATGTTCAAAAGCAGCCCCTTGGGAGCACAGCTACCAGGATAGGGTGTGGCAGTAGGTGAAGGCAGGTGTACTGGGTCTGGCAGGGAGTGTGAGTGGGAGATAGACTGGTGGAGCAACACCCTGCGAGACCTGAAGGAACGGCACTGGGGTGAGACACCCTAAACAGTGGTGGACACCCTGCCCTGTCGAGCAGAGAGAGAGAACCTAGGAGATGAGAAGGAATGGAAACAGGTCCGCCCTCCCTACTGGCCTTGCTTTCCCAGTTGCCCTTAACATAACAAGTTTGAAGCCTTGGAGCTTGAGAGACTGGTGGGTGAGGATGAGGTGAAAAATCTACCCAGGAGGATGCCTAGGGTGAGGAAGTTGACTCCACACCTCAAGACTGCCTCCACTACGAAAGAAAGGTGATTGTTGTAGGTGACTCCCTTCTCAGGGGAACAGAGGACCTTATTTATCGGCCTGACCCTACCCATGCTGCCTCCCTGGGTCAGGGACGTTGCCAGAAACCTTCCCAACCTGGTTCTCCCCTCTGATTACTATTCCCTTTTGATAGAATAGGCTGGCAGTGATGATTTTGCAGAAAGAAGCCTGAAGGCTATCAAAGGGGACTTTAGGGGACTGGGAGACTGGGATGATTAGTAGATGGAGAGGGAATTCAGGTGGTGTTTTCCTCCACCCGTACACTGGCAGGGAGTGGTACAGAGAGGACACAGAAAGCCCACCTGATAAACACATGGCTCAGAGGCTGGTGTTTTTTTTTGGTTTTGTTTTGTTTTTGACCATAGGGTGCTTTACTGGGCACTTGGCCTGCTAGCTGCAGATGGGTTCCACCTGTCTCTAAGGGGAAAATGGATACTAGCCCAGGAGCTGGCAGGGCTCATTGAGAGGGCTTTCAGCTAGGTAAGAAGGGGGACGGGGACAAAGTAAGGTTTGCTAGAGGTGTGCCAGGGGGAACAATGTCAGGGCTGGGGGAGAGGCTAATGGCCCAACTGAAGTGCATTTATACTAATGCACGCAGCATGGGCAACAAACAGGAGGAGCAGCATCCATCCATCCATCCATCCATCCATCCATCGTGCAGCAGGCTAGCTATGACTTGGTTGCCATCACTGAAAGCTGGTGGGACCAATTCCATGACTGGAGTGCTGCAATGACTGGCTATAAGCTCTTCAGAAGGGGCAGGCAGCACAGAAGAGGTGGTGGTGTGTCTCTCGATATTAGAGAGTATTTTGATGCTGTGGAACTCAAGGCTGGGAATGACAAGGTTGAGTCCCTGTGAGTTAGGATCGCCGGGAAGGCCAACAGGGCAAGCATCCTGGTGGAGGTCTGTTATAGACCACCAAATCAGGATGAGGAGACAGGTGAAGAGTTCTACAGGCAGCTGGCAGAAGTTGCGAAATTGTCAGCGCTTGTTCTCGTCGGGGACTTCAACTTCCCCGACCTCCTGGAAATCCAGTACAGCTCAGAGGAAGCAGTCTAGGAGGTTTCTGGAGACCGTGGAAGATAGTTTTCTGACACAGCTGGTTAGTGAGCCTACCAGGGGGAGTGCCCCGCTGGACTGGACCTTCTGTTCACAGAGAAGGACTGGTGGGAGATGTGGTCTGGAGTTGTCTTGGGCGGAGTGACCATGAAATGATAGAGTTCTCTATTCTTGGCAAAGTCAGTAGGGGGACCAGTAAAACTGCTGTCTTGCCCTTCCAGAGGGCAGACTTTTAGCTGTTCAGGACACTGGTTGGCAGAGTCCCTTGGGAGACAGTTCTGAAAGGCAGAGGAGTCCAGGAAGGCTGGGCATTCCTCAAGAAGGAAATCTTAAAGACTCAGGAGCGGTCTGTCCCCATGCGCCCAAAGACGAGCTGGCGTGGAAGAAGACCGGCCCAGCTGAACAGAGAATTGTGGCTAGAGCTTAGGAACAAAAAGAAGATTTATGAGGGCAGGCCACTCAGAGGGATTACAAGGATGTTGTAAGGATGTGTAAGGACAAAATTAGAAAGGACAAAGTTCATCTGGAGCTCAATCTGGCTACTGCTGTTAAGGGTAACAGAAAATGTTTTTATAAATACATTAACAGGAAAAGGAGGACTAAGGAGAATCTTTGCCTTCTTTGCCTCAGTCTTTAGTGGCAAGACTAGTTGTTCTCTGGATACCCAGTACCCTGAGCTGGTGGAAGGGGATGGGGAGCAGAATGCGGCCCTCATGAGGCCACAAGGAAATGGTTGGTGACCTGCTACAGCACTTAGATATACACAAGTTGATGGAGCCAGATGGGATCCACCCAAGGGTACTGAGAGCAGAGCTGGCCAAGCCACTTTCCATCATTTATCAACAGTCCTGGCTATCAGGGGAGGTCCAAGTCAATTGGTGGCTAGCAAACATGACACCCATCTACAAGAAGGGCCGGAGGGTAGACCCGGGAAACTATAGGCCTGCTACTTTGACCTCAGTGTCAGGGAAGCTCATGGAGCAGATTATTTTGAGTGTCATCACACGGCACTTGCAGGGCAATCAGGCGATCAGGCCCAGTCAGCATGGGTTTATGAAAGGCAGGTTGTGCTTGATGAACCTGATCTTCTTCTATGACAAAGTGATGCACTTAGTGGATGAGGGAAAGGCTGTGGATGTGGTCTACCTTGACTTCAGTAAGGCTTTTGACAACATTTCCCACAGCATTCTCCTCAAGAAACTGGCTGCTCATGGCTTGGACTGGTGTACACTTGGCTGGGTTAGAAACCGGCTGGGTAGCTGGGCCCAAAGAGTTGTGGTGAATGGAGTTAAATCCAGTTGGAGGCCGGTCACTAGTGAAGTCCCCCAGGGCTCAGAACTGGGGCCAGTTCTCTTTAATATCTTATTTATGTCTTATATCTTATTTTATTATTACATATCTTATTTAATAATAGGGCAATGAAGCTGGTGAGGGGAGCTGGGATTGTTTAGCCTGGAGAAGAGGAGGCTCAGGGAAGACCTTATCGCACTCTATAGATACCTTAAAGGAGGTTGTAGCAAGGTGGGGATTGGTCTATTCTCTCATGTGCCTGGTGACAGGATGAGGGGGAATGGGCTAAAGTTGTACCAGGGGAGATTTAGGTTGGATATTAGGAAGAACTTCTTTACTGAAAGGGTTGTTAGACATTGAAATAGGCTGCCCAGGGCAGTGGTTGAGTCACCATCCCTGGAAGTCTTCAAAAGACGTTTAGATGTAGAGCTTAGTGATATGGTTTAGTGGAGGACTTGTTAGTGTTAGGTCAGAGGTTGGACTCGGTGATTTTGGAGGTCTCTTCCAACCTAGATGATTTTGTGATTCTGTGGGGGGAAAAAAAGTCTTCAAAGGAGGTAAGCAGCAACATTATGAAAGCCAAGGATGCATCACTTCCTGATGGTTTCAACAATTTTTCATCCTCAGTTAGACAATTAATGACGTATTTCCTGTACATAAAAATTGTACGTACTTCTTGAATAGAAGGCAGTTTAAAATTTCACTGTTACTCTAAGTAGTATGGTGCAGCTGGGTGCCAACCAATGCCTTTCTGTCATTAAAAAATATAGAGTGGAAATACCAAGTATTTTACAGAATGAAAACAGGCTCTGAATATACTTTTGGACAGAGAGAAAGTGGAAGAGAAAATTTACATTAAAATTTGCTTAAATTAAGAAGGGTAGATACCTCAAGGAGATGTGTCTAGTAAAAAACATATCCATTAATATATATACTCTTTTCAGACACGCTTAATTTATCTAAGTATTCACTGGAAATGAAGTAGCCATTTCAAGTGCAGTTTTCTCTCTGTTTATCTTTATTTTCTCTGGTCATCTTTATTTATTTATTTTCAAAGATTCAGTTACACATTTCAATTTCAAAATAATTCACTTTAAATCATGTTTACTCAATAAAAAAGATTTTAAAATAAATGAATGAATGAGGCTCTCTCTTCTGATATTTAATGTCCCTTACAATCCAAGCTATTCTACGATTCTGTGATTTTTTTTTCCTGAAATTTCTTTCCTTTCTCACAGTCCTAAATTCTGAGGACATTTGTGTACACCAGAGTTTGTCAACAAATGTTTCACTTATGGAACTTTCTTCAGGAGATTCAAGAGCTAGAAGAGAAACAAACAAACAAACACAATCAAATGTATTTTTTCTTTTTTCTTTTTATTTATTTATTTATTTTTTTAAAACTAAATTATCTATTTTAAGATTTTAAAGCTGGTTGTCCAAACTTAGGCTGCTTAGACAATTTTCTCTTTATTGGCAAGTGATTAATCTCACTGAAAAATAAAGGAGATTAATCCTCTGTATGTACCTTCTTTTCTTCACAAATGAAGCCCAAAGTAATTACCCCAAAATTAGTGGTCAAAATGTTAGATTCCTCTAATTAAGTACCTTAAATCTCTCTTTATTTGAGATAGTTTAACTCAAAATTTTGAATTTCTGAAGTTAACAATGTTAATGGTTAGATTAGCAAAGATCAGGAGATGATTATATCCGGTAACAAGAGTTTAATTTTTACTTGAATCTGTAAATTTTTCAGTACTTACTTGTCATAGATTTTATTTTATTTTTTTTTCCTGGCTGCATGGTAGTACTAGAATGTCTAGATCATGAAAAAAAGAAGGGGTAGATTCTGAAAGATATTATATTTGGCTTTATTTAAGGTCTTTGTGTTAGTCAGCAGAAATGAGCAATCATAAAGGACTACAAAAGGATTTAAAAAAAACAAACAAACAACAACAACAACAACAACAAACAACAACAACAACAACAACAACAACAACAACAACAACAAAAAAAAAAAAAAAAGAACCAACCAAGCCTACTGATCCTGCTGGGGAGACACCTACAATAAAAGGTTTTATTTGTTTGAGACTGATTTAAGTTTAAGATTTTATTTATTTGTTTGTTTGCTTGTTTATTAATTACAAGTGCTTAAGTGCTGCTTTGGATCAGGGCCTGCACATTTAGCAGCTAGGTTGAGCCCTTCATGGTTGATAACCAGCTTCCATTCCAGAAGCAAGACCAGATTAAATGCAGAATGATCTTCAAAAATTGTCCAGTAAATATAATGCTTCCTACCATATATATATATATAGTAACACAAGCTGGGGAATTAATTATAACCACCCCAGAACTGTTTTTTTTTTTTTTTTTTTTTTTTTTTTTATTGTTATTGTTACTGTGTTTTGCCTTGGATACTTCCCAGTTCTTTACCTCAGTTTTCCTGCCTGTAAGATTTGGAGATAAGTGAGACCTAATTAGCTGTACGTATAGAACTGTGGAAATGTGACCTGCTGCAATGCTATTATTATGACTGCCTAAGAACTACTGTAAAAAGCAGCTTTTTGAAATCAAAAGTGTTTTTATATCTTGTATTTATGTGTACTTGTCCCTCTACAAGACCTGAAAGGGATTATCAGCTATTCCTAGGTTAATTGGCTTCCATGGAATCTTTCTGAGTCTTGAAGGGATATACTGTCTGTAAATCCAAATCCCCAGATGCATTTTAGCAACTAATATAGTAAGTGAATCAGCTGCTTTTTATTAGTTATTCAAGCAGTCTGGTGGGTTTTACTCATCTAGAATGGTCCAAACCAAATGGCAGCTGTTTTTGCATTGCTCTGCAGATGTCATTTTAATAACTAACATTAGAGCTGTGTATACCTCCCACAGCCTAATGCTGGAATTCTTCAGCTGCAGACTTGCAAGAATTTCAGATACTTTATGTGCTTAAGTACCTTTGTTGAAGAATAAAAATAATTAAAAAGGTCCTACAAATCAGAATGTCATTCTTCAGATTAGTAGGAGGGTGGCAATGCTTCCCTAGTTTTGTGTGTTGGACAGAGAAGAGCAGTTGTCATCACATACTTTTACTTCAGTTCACTTTCCAGCAGCATTCAAAATGGTCTGATATGCATTGTGTTATATGACCAATTATAACATCCTTACAAATGTTTTTAATAGCTACAAGAACTTTTCAATAGTGGGGGAAAAAAAAAAAAAAAAAAAAAAAAAAAAAAAAAGTTTCAAGGAAAGTTAGACTCCTAACTGCCTTTAAATATCTAAGCCTTGGTCTCATTTTCTAGCTATTCAGCCAAAATTATCTTTCCAGTATGGCAAATTATTGAGTTGCCAAACATCAGATGGACTGTGTTTATTCATGGGGGCATAAAATCACATTGTTTCTAAACCTATGAAGCTGTTATTCAAAAATAAGTCAGTAAAACTTGTTATGAAGAAAATATGAGGCATAGACTGACTATGAAAAATTATAGGATTTCAAAAGCTGAAATCTTGGAGAAAACAGCACTGTACATACAGATTTCTGTAATGAGATTTAGTATTTTAACACAGGATACTACAGTATGAGTTACATGCTTTATTTTTTAAACTACAAAATAAATAAATCATTTATGAAAAGAAACGGCCATAAATTTGATAAGACTATGTGATCTGGACTGCCAGAAGATAGTGTATAACTATTCTCAGTTAAACACACAGACAATGTTTATGTTGTCTGCTGAATTTATCAAGTGATCTTTATAGAAATATGGAGATGAGTGGTTCTAGTAGTTCATTCAGGGTTAGTGCTGCACCAAAACAGTAGAGATTCTTTCAAGTGTTGTAACCTTTACAGCTATTTTATGTTTTGCTTCATAGTTAGCTCTTGGTTTATGTTAACGTTACCACTGAAAACATTGCTATATATCATTCAACACAGAGAACAGGGACTTTGGAAAATGTACACAGACCTGTGTATTCTTATCAAAGATCAAATAGAGAAAAAGATACCCACAAGTGACAAATTCTGGTTTTTCTTTAGCTTGTGATTATAACAAACTAACGTATAACCTAGCTGTGCAGACAGCAAGCACTCAGTGGCA
Source organism: Oxyura jamaicensis (assembly GCF_011077185.1). Classification (NCBI taxonomy): domain Eukaryota; kingdom Metazoa; phylum Chordata; class Aves; order Anseriformes; family Anatidae; genus Oxyura; species Oxyura jamaicensis. The sequence continues at coordinate 79,212,706 of NC_048895.1, read as the reverse complement.
TTCTGGTGCTGGTGGTAAAGATAAAATTGATTCTATCAGCGAGCAATACATTGTTTGTGGAAAGTGGGGAGAGTGGGTATTAAGGATTATAATGTGACTTTTACTTTTCCTGTAGTTAAACTTAGTTAAACTTACTTAGTTTTTTTTTATTATTATTATTTTTTTTTATTATTTTTATTTTTTTTTCCCTAAGATTAGTTACAGGAAAGTTACAGGACAGACCAGTATAGAACACAGAGTATGTTCGTTATATATGAAGAGCCAGTGGCAGTGGGAAGTAGAGCTATCTAATGGCAAGAAGCAGAGAAAACCTTTGCAATGGAGAAAATGACTGCATCATACCATGAATATATTAATATAAATGTTAAAAATACGGAGGTGCCAACAATGCACATGCATAAAAGCATCTGTTAGTTATATACAGGGTATAATAGCAAGGAAAATTTTCTTTCATATGCAGGGTTGACCACAGGAAAACATTGGGCTTTGTTTTTACAATGTTTTTAGAGAACAGAACAGAAAGAAAAGGGATAGAAATGATATCCCCCTTCCCTTCCCTTCCCTTCCCTTCCCTTCCCTTCCCTTCCCTTCCCTTCCCTTCGTTTTTCCTAAATTAATTCATATTCTGTAATTCTTCAGTACAGGTGCATTTTGCTTTTTTACAGTTAAAACTTTATTGTATAAACACAGACTTTGAGAATAAATATTTCTTTACCTTTGTCTATTTATCTGTATATACATGCTCACCTTTCATTAAGCTGTACATGCACTAAGCTGCTATTTGATTAATGAGTTGTATAAGATGGTACTGTTTCGCTGATGATGTATATCCCATGTAAGAGGATATTCTACCAGGTATGCATGCACATTTAGGGATTTTTATTCTTTCATTTTCTGAAAAAGGGAGAGGGAAGGCTGACCAAATAACATAAGTAACACCACCACCTTGAAAGTCTGAGAGCAACGTGAAGAACTTATACAATGAACCAGTAAATGCAGAGAATCCCCCAGCTGATACTTCCAGTCTTGTTGATTGTAATTATTTTATCATGTTGCTTGGCATGTGACTCATCATATCACAACATGATGCACTGAAAATAGCTCACTGCAGTATAATATATCAAACATGGAGCAGCACAGGAGAAAATTGATGCATCTCACCCTAATGATTTTTTTTTTTCTATTCATTTTGTTAATTAGTGAAGTACCCAAGATCTAATTACGAATGTATCTTTAATATGCTTGCTTCACCCTGCACATCATGGGTGTACTATGATAATTAGCTACATACAACTAAATAGAAGTTGTTATGTCCTCTGGTGTTGCACTGCAGAATCTTTAATTCTGTGGTTGGGATATTTTAATTGCCTGATTAATTTTATTAAAAATTATTTAAATCAACTCTTCCCTCCAATTCTTAATTTAGCTTTGGAAAATCTGCTATGAATGTCATGTTATGAATTTTATCTAACACATCTTTCAAACATGTTCTAAATATATATTGACCCACTAAATTGACAAGCCAGTCTTTCCTGTGTCATCTGAACTGCCACATCCTACAAAGATGAAGAAACAGTCTTCATGAACAGTCATCTCTGTTAAGGAAACATGAGGGGAAAACTGTTTTGCTCCTTCAATAGATAGAAACTATGGACTAGAGGTCAGTTCTGGGGTGCTTTGGAAGTCTAGTAGCACTGTCAGTAGGTAGTGCTCTGCATATTACATCAGACAGCTGAGTACCATAGCAAAGGTTGTTTTGGTTGCAAAGCCATTATGATTTTCTGCACTCCTTGCATTAGCTCCCAAGTTTCTTCAGGTGTCCAGGATTGAACAGCACACAGCTAAGTGGGGCAGGGAAGAGATCATCTCTCTGGGAATTGGAAAGAGAGTATCTATATTTTTACTACCCAGCGTAAGAAGCAAGAGAATATATTGCATTTTAAAACTCCCTAACAATGAGGCAGAGCTGGCATAACATCTGTTAGGAAAAATGTGTGTATGTGTATGTGGAAAATGTAGTAAGAAGATTTCTCTGAAAACTCAATATAGGCAAATACCAATCTGATTCTAATTTTAAATGCCTCAGGAACCTTTTGAATTAAAAATGCTTTAAAAAGGTAGGATAATATAATAGTTCTATTATGCCTGAGAACTTGAAAGCAGAGACAACAGCAGAATTCAGATCTCATGTTCACTGTAATAGTAGGATGTATCACTCACATAAAAGAAGCAAGATGTGTTTATAAAAATGTCTTTTGACTCATTAAGCTTTTGTGCCTTTTTATACCTCAGTTATAAATGAAGAAAAGTCAGTGTATCCTAATAGAAGAGGATTTTTTTAAAGGATAACACAGATGATTAGAAAATTAAGATGATCAGCTATTAAATGTAGAACAAAGTAACAGTAATGCAGTACGTTAAATACAAGAGACAGCTATCATAAATGCATTCTTAGTCAATACTTGAAAATATATCTATTTCTCAAACTCATCCTTAAATAGAAATTTTGGCATAACTGTTCTACTATTACACATTTATTTTTAGTGTCTATTAAATTATAATCTGTGTGTTCATATATTTATGATAACAGCTATTAGATTAAGTTAATAAGGAGTCAGGTGCTAGTACCCACAGGATTTGATTATTATTTTCAAGGAAGAAGCTGAAAATTTAGTATCCTGCATTGGTCCCTGGTCAATTAATTCTGTTTAAATTCAAGTGAGTGTATTTTCATATGTAAGTGGCTATCTCTAAGTTTAAGAGCTGTCTTTCAAAGCTAATGAACACGGGGACAGAAGAACTGGAGTCAGAAAAAGAAGGGATACCGTGCACATTCCTCTAGATACTGTATGTTCACTGAAAATAATCTTTGAATTAGAGTGTGCCCATGTTATTATAATTTTTAATGAGGAAAAGGAATGGTCAACAGTAATATAGCTTTTTATGAACTACTAGAGATTACTGCAGTTCATGTTCTCCCTTAACTAGGAAGCAGGTACCTACTGCAGTTCATGTTCTCCCTTAACTAGGAAGCAGGTACCTTATCCATTGATTTCTAAATTGACTTTTGATAGAATGGTGAAATGAGTTCAAATTCTTTGTCCTTGTGTCCTTTTTTTTTTTTTTTTTTTTTAAAAAAAAAGAACTGAACTTTACAGTAGAGGGAAAAAAAAGAAAATCTGGTTTGGACTGGAGGCAAAGTAAACTTATGTCATTGAGAAACCAAGATGGGAACTGTTATTGGAAGATAATGTGGGAAGTAAGTGAGAAGTGTAATCCTTGATCACTCTAAACAAACACATGGCATAGTGCTTGCTCATATAGTTATGAAATTCTGGTTTCTAAGTAAAGTATTTTAGTCTTATCATTATATCTTGTCTTCAAAACTCCTCTCCCACTGATTGACAGCTTTTTAATTTCACTGCCTAGTATTTAGTAAGTCTTTCCTAATACACAAACAGTTTATCCTGCAGCCAAAGAAAAGGTTTATTGCATTCATAGGAGCAAATGTATACTAAGCAGGAGTTAATAAACATTATCTTGTTTTAAATTTAGACGTAAGCACAGTAAATAATAATAATATCTATAAAAACATTTTTGCACCGTATGGCCCTCTAAAGAAATTGTAATGCCCTTGCTGTGAATAATCTTCCCACCTTATGTGTCTTAGTAGACTGTGCAAGGCCCCAGTCATAGTCTATTATGACTGTTGTCAACTTTCTATGAGAACCTGCAATGTAATCCTAAGCTTAGCACTTGGTGTCTCTATTGTTAGAATGTAAAAGTTGAAATTCATTGCGTATTAAGGTGTTTAAAATATGGATATATGTTGAAATAAGGATTATAAACAGCCCACTGAAGATCAGTTGCTGTTTGCTGAAAATATACATCCTTTAAGAAAAGGAGAAGTCACAAAGGTACTGCTTACTCACTGAAGGTGTATCATGTGGCTACTAAGGACTAACTGCTTTGATTGTATGATGATAATAACCAAAAATGATTAGGAAAGTATTAATGAAGGGTGTTGTTAATAAAAGTCAATCTAGTTAAGTTCAGCTCTGGATTTTAAACTGACCCAGTTTATAAATCTTATAATCACAGAGATTTGTAGGATCCTGATACATATTTAGCATATATTCAGTTGCCGCAATACCTATTTACTTATTTAAAATATTATTTTCAGTCATTTTAGCCCCACATGCTGTACTTACAAAACAGATCTCTGCAAGATTTTAGTCTGTCTCTGACCTCATTCTTCATATTGCAAAGATAAACAAGCCAAGTCTCATTTCCTTTTCTGTTAGGGCCACAGGCAGATACTGAAGCATCTGAATAAGCCCTGGCCTGGGGTTAAGCTGACTGTACAGGACATGAGAAACTATGACATGAGAAATTGCCGAGCATGACAGATAAACACGGTAAGCTGGCAAGTTACAGATAGTGCTGTGAGGGCTGCAAGGGATGCCTGGGTCTCACAGATTATTAAGGGGGAGTTAAGTGAAAAAGGGCTGAACATCACAGGCAGCTGAAGGGGAGCACTGGGGACCTTCTGGGAGAGAAAAGTCTTGCAAGATAAACAGCACCTAAGTAGCCACATCAGTAAGAACATAAGAGAATATAAGACTGATATTACCTAGGCAGAACAGTATGAGAAATACCATATTTGTATATGGGTGTAGCAAAATTGATCTTAAAGGGAAGAAAAAAAAAATAAAAATAAATAATCTGGGAGTTTCTTTATTTGGGTCAGGGCTGCAGTGAAGAAAGATTGGCAAAAAGGAGGGTAAATGAATAGGAAAAGGGATAATTAAATATGCAAATAATGTATTCAGGAATGTCCAGGGATATCTCCTGTGTTCCACTGCAGCTGGAGGAGGACAATAAAGTAAAGTTGTTGCAACCATAACACATGCTAAACGTACTTCCATAATCAGGAGGACTTTGGGAAATTGGGTGAGGTGTCTTCGAGCAGGGAAAAACCTGGGATATAATAACAATATAATTGAGCATAATGATATCACAGTGTCCATACCTGTTCTAGGCTTGAAAACATCAGCATTCTCCTAAGCATTCTTTGACAGTTTTGGTCTTCTCTGTTATAATATCACATTTTTGCTAGCTATTGCTTATGGGACTTCATGTTTCCTGGTATTAATCAGACTCACACATGGCATTCTAGACATGTTTTACAATGATAATTTATACTTTTCCTGTTATATCTGTTTGAATTTGTTTTAAACACAGACTTGACTTTTCAACCAATATCTCAACAAACTCTAAAAACTCAAGGGTAAATTAAAATATATCTTCTGACACCTATTATAGAGTTAACATCTAGAATCCTGTTTCTGACATAACACAAAAGCTCTTTCAGGCATGGAATTATTCAAGAGCTTACCAATTCTAAAATTTCATATGTCAAAAATCAAGAAACATCTAGGCTTCTTTCTCTTTCACAGCAATGGGTGTTAAAATAAGAGTAAAACAGAGAGAAAATAGCTAATTTCTCTCATATCTACGATTCAATTAAGGATAATAAAGAAGTTTTAAGAGAATAAAACTCCTCTAAAGGACAATAAGTGTGAGTGCATATTTCCGTTGGGAAGTGCTTTGTTTATGATGTGCTCAAGTATATTGATCTTTCAACAACAACAACAACAACAACAACAACAACAAAACACCAGTTGATTTAATTTGTCCCAGGGCAGTAGTTATACTCAAAGAGGAAAAAGTGAATATATATTTACAGCTAATGAACTGTATGATAGGCTTATTATTCCAATTTCCACAATATTTTGTAGAAAACTTTATAGTGAACTCAGTATTTGTTTCATCATACTGTATCACAAGCAAAAAGAATACATACATAATACATATATCACAAGCAAAAAGAATACATACATAAAAAGAATACCTTCTCCAAACCATCACTATGTCACTCTTCATTGTGAAAATAGCAGTTGAATTTGAGACTCAAATTCAAAATAGAAAATGTGTTTGCTGTGATTCCAACTTGAAATTTTAACTTGATTCCTTATTTTTATTAACACAGTATAAACACCCACGGACCCCATATCTGCTGAGTAGGTCAGATTCTTTCTGGATAATTTGCCATAGCCCAATAAAATATACTGATTTTTTTTGTTGTTGTTTTGTTTTGTTTTTTCAGTGTTGGCATGCAAAGCTAAGTTGCTTTTGTAACTATAGATCAGCTTGGTCCAGATACAATGTTAAAACAAAATAGATTTCTCTCATAAATATTATTGGTAAGTAAATATGTTTTCAATCAAATAATGCATTTTTTTATGTCTTCTCAGGTTAAGAGAAATTTATAGGAGATGAGGTGCATGATGTTTGCAAAAGTCAGTGAAGAAAAAGGCATGGAAAAAGTAAAAGATTTTTATGACTTCATATAATCATAGAATGGCTTGGATTGGAAGAGACATAAAAGATCATGTAAATCGAAAACCCTGCCATAGGCCAGGATGCCACCCACGACAACAGGTTGCCCGGGTTGACCCATCCAACCTGATCTTCACCATCTCCAGGAATGGGATATCCACAGCCTCTCTGGGCAACCTGTTAGAGTGCCTCACTACCCTCTGAGTGAAGAATTTCCTCCTAAATCTAATCTAAATCTCCACTCTTTTAGTTTAAAGACATTCCCCCTTGTCCTGTCATTGTCTGCCTATGGAAAAAAAGTCACTCTTCATCTTTGTGGTGGTTTTACTTGGGCGGGCGGCTGAGCTCCACCACAACTGCTCTCTCATTCCCGCTCCTCAAATGAAAAGGGGGGAAAAATACAATGCAAAAGGCTCAAGGGTTGAAATAAGGATGGGGGGATCACTCAACAATTATTGTGATGGGCAAAACAGACTCAGAATAGGTGAACAGTAAGATTTTTTTGCCTATTACTAACAAGCTACGGAAGTGAGAAACAAAGGAAAGAAACCAAAAGCACCTTCCCCCCATCCACCCTCTTCCACCTCCTCCCACCGAGTGGCATGGGGGAACGGGGGTTATGGTCAGTCGACAGTGCTTCTTCTCCGCCGCTCCTTCTCGGTCACTCTTGTCCCTTGTGCTGTGGGAACCCACCCACGGGATGCCGTCCTTCCCAAACTGATCCTGCGGGGGCTGCCCACAGGCAGCAGCTTTTCAGGAACTGCTCCCACATGGCTCCATACCACGGGTCAATCCATCAGGAGCAAATGCTCCAGCATGGGTCCCCCACGGGCAGCAGCTCCCACCAGAGCCATGCTCCTGCGTGGGATCCTCTCCATGGGCTGCAGCTCCGGCACAGGGCCTGCTCCTGCAGGGGCTCTCCATGGGCCGCAACCTCCTCCAGGCCACATCCACCTGCTCCACCGGGGGCTCCTCCACAGGCTTCAGCGTGGGGATCTGCTCTGCCATGGGCTTTTAAGAGAATAAAACTCCTCTAAAGGACAATAAGTGTGAGTGCATATTTCTGTTGGGAAGTGCTTTGTTTATGATGTGCTCAAGTATATTGATCTTTCAACAACAACAACAACAACAACAACAAGACAGCCTCTCCGCAGGCTGCTGGAGAACTACTGCTTCTGCACCTGGAGTACCTCCTCCCTCTCCTTACTTTGGTGTCTGCAGGGCTGGTTCTCACTCCTCAATCTCCCAACTGCTGTTGTATAGCAGTTTTATTATTATTATTATTATTATTATTATTTCCCTTTCTTGATTCTGCTCTCTCTGAGAGATGCAAACAACATCTCTCTCTGTCTCCTCTCTGGCCAGTGTCAGATCCTTTTGGAGCTGGCTGAAACCAGCCCTTATCTAACACGGGGTAGCTGCTAGATTCTTCTCACAAAGGCCACCTCTGCAGGTACACTCTCCTTGGCCTTTCTCGTCTGAGCAATGTACCTATAGAGTCCCTTCTCATTATTCTTTGCATCCCTTGCCAAGCTCAGTTCCATCTGTGCTTTGGTTTTCTTGATCCCACCACTGCACATCTGGACAGCATCCATGTACTCTTCCCAGGCCACATTGTCCCTGTTTTCCTCTGCTTGTGCATTTCCTTCTTATGCTTCAGTTTGACCAACTGGTCCTTGCACAACCATCCTGGTTTTCTCTTCTCCCTGCTCACTTTTTTACATAGGGGGATGAAGAGCTCTTGTGCTATAGAAGTGTGTCCTAAAAGATTTGCCAACTCTGATCTCTCTCTTTGTCTATAAGACTTGATCAATAGCAAATATCATTTTTTCTCAGATATCTAAGAGAGATGTTTATTCTCATGTTGTGCTTTGGTCCTTCCAAAACATCAGGATGAGACAGTGTACTGCAGATTTTGTGTAAGGACTTAGATATAAATACTTTCTCTTCCTAATCACATTTCATCATAATTTTGACGTTATCTTTACCAAAATAAGAAAAATAAAAACTATTGCCTTTTTAGAGTCTTTGAAAAGAATACATCAATTGTTCCATGCTGCAACAGTATACATGCATGTCTGCCCAGCAGCTCACTCCACACATGCAGATTGAACTTCTGCTGTCTTTCGTTGCAGTCTAACCTGGCAGGCTAAGCACCACACAGGTATTCCGTCACTCTCCAGTAGGATGGGGGAGAAAATCAGAACAAGGTAACACTCATAGTGTGAGATAAGGATAGTTTAATAGGAGAGAAAAGGAAGGGGAAAAATAATTATAATAAATAATAATAATGATATATAAAACAAGTGATTAACAATGCAATTGCCCCAAGCATTAGCAGCCACCCCAAGCCAGTTTCCCCCAGTTTTAATGTTTAACATGACACCATATGGCATGTAATATCCTTTGGGTCAGTTTGGGTCAGCTGTCCTGGTTCTGTGCACACAGCTTCTTGTGCACACCCAGCCTCCCCACTGGCAGGGCAGAATGAAAAGGTGACAAGTCCTTGACTTATTTTAAGTGCTGCTCTGCAGCAACACTGTATATTTTCAACACTATTCTCATCCTAAATCCAAAACACAGCAAAATACCAGCTACTAGGAAGAAAATGAACTCTATCCCAGATGAAACCAGGACTTCTTTTACATCTGACAAAACAGATTTCCCACTTCCCAGTGTCCTTTTTCCAGCTCAGAAACCAAGAGAGGCCTCAAGGTAAGTAGGATAAATCAAAGGGAGAGTAACTAGTAACTCCTTTTTCCATGACATATCTTATAAGCAGTTAAAAAAAAAAAAAAAAAAAAAAAAAAAAACCATATAATTATGTTTTCTTAAATGTCTGACATCTCTGATAGCTCTTCCATTGAGAAAAAAATAGTAAGATATCCAATGATCCTATCTCTGCTTGCTGGAAAGCCAGGAACAGAGCTCAGGAGGGTAAACATTGTCCTGGTTCCTAGAAAGCTTTAACTATTCCTTTATGGGATAGAATAAAAGAGTCTGAAAATTTCTAATTTTATGGTAGCTGTAATGTCTTCTTAAACTAATACACATTTTGAGGTGGTGATTGTTTGTTAGTTTAAGTGGATTTAGCCTCATTAGACTATAATGCCTTTTCAAGGTTAGTACTGTATCATGAAGGTAGTAATAATAAATAATTTCCTTGTCAGCAGGGAGTCAATGAATATTTTGGGACTCCATCTGCAGACTATTTGGCTAGCAGGAATATACTCTACATATAGTCTGGTATTGATGTGCCTGTAAAACTCCTGTTAATTATAATGGGGATTTATAAACGAACATCAAAGGCCAGTTTGTGAGCTCTCTGAAGCCCTGATCTTGCAAAAGCTTATGAATGTGCTTAATTTTGCACACTGTTAGTAGTACTGTTGAAATCAATGTGACTTACCATTAGCTACATGCTGAGTGTTTGTAGGATTGGGGACTGGTGGTGATTTTATATAGATTTTACTTCACTGACTCCAGTAAGTTTACTTGTTGTGATTTGCATTAAAATGACAGTCAGAAAACTATGACCTGAAGGGGAAATGCAATCCTAATTCTAAATAGATTAAAGATAATTACAGAACTTTACATTGAAACAAGACCACCCCTGCACAATCAAACTGAGTTAAAGGAACAGTAAGGCCTTATATGTCATAAATGTAAGTTATGCAAAATTAAAATTATATACAAAATGAATCTGGTTCTATAAAGAGGTCACAAAAACATTAATTGAAAACACAGTTAGGATTGTTCTTCACAATTTTTGTGCTTTTTTTCTTTGCACAAATGCTTTTTAAAATTATCTTTTTTTATTGAAAGTATTCTACCTAAAATTTAGAAATTCTAAAATTTAGGAAGTCTAAATGAAAGAAATCATGCAAAATGCATGGCAATACAGATTTTTACACAGGAATATTTCAGCATAACTTTTTTAATCAGAAGAGTCAGCAAAAAGATCAGAACTGTTCACATAAAGAATATGGCCACTGTTTGCCACAGCACTGTTGTAGCAGTTTAACCAGAAAGTATTAAATTAGCACCTTTAGCAGAGAGTACTGAGGGTATTAGTAGGGGAACTAAATTATTTCAGAACCCTGAACAATATGTCTATACAAAAAAGATAAAAAATCAGGTTCTTTCAAAATAGAAAATGAAAAATAATAATAATAATAATGAAAGGAAAGGTATAGGATTGAGCAGAAATATTTCTCTGTTTCTCACATCATAAATCAGGGACTTCAGAAAATTAAACCTCTCCTCACATCATATAATGCATACAGAGGGAATCTAAGTGGGCTTCAATTTCTCACACAGCGGAGGCAAAATGTCCCTTTGTCCTTGCTCAGTTAGTGCAGTCCTGTGCTATTTGTCTTTGTCAAACCTGTGCTTTTGAGTACCAGCTCTCCAGAGTCCCAGTTTGGGCAGTGCTCCTTTGCTAAATGGATGCACTGTAGGATATTGACTACTGTGAATTTGACAAGGCTGCCCTTTTGACAAGGTGAAAGAGGTCATTATATTCACCTCTGGGATGCAGCCAATATAAATCTCATTCTTAAGGAGACACAATGTGTTTAGAGGCCAAGCCACAAGTCTAACGGTCTCCTGGATACTGCCTCAACAGCAAAGCTGCCCAAACAACACAGATTTTAAAAGTTGTTGCATAATAGTAAGGGTCACCCAAATATGATAGGAAGCAATCAATATCATTTATTGCTCTCTGTGGTCTAATATCTATCACAATAATAGGAGACCTATCTTGGGGCATTCTGTGACAAACAAGAGTTTCTGTCTGAGGGAAAATTAATGAATGCCAACCAGTCCACAGTGGAGATGAAAACATATGAAAATGAGCAAACATCCACAAACTACTGCATTTCTTAATCTTATTCTTCTATCCCACCCCTTTTATGGTTAAATGAGTTATTACAGACCTAAAGCTGTAGAAACCCTAGCACAGTTGCCACCAGAGAGAAGGGCTGAACCCCAATGAGTGGAAAGCACTGATTAGATGACAGAACAGTCTTTTCCATTCCAGTAACTCCAGTGGTCAGACATTGTGATAGTAAGGACTTTGAATGTCACTGAGTTAAAGGAGCTTTCACACTCATTATCATTCTTTACATATTCTGCTACAAGGCAGGCCCTAGGCTTCATGGCCTCCTTAATGCTCAGGCTGAACAAAATTAGAGATTCTCACCAAAGAATCCTATATGGTACCATGGAAGCTGGTCCGCTTTTACAGACCAACAACTGAAATTATGCTACAAGGAAGTCTTATTGATGCCCAAAGGAAAAGCCTGACTCAAATGTAACAGAACATACACTGTCACTGAAACTTTAAACTGCAAAAAGCTAAGTAAATGCAGAAAAAATATTTCTTATACAAGCATGAGTCCTCTGAAAAAAGATACAAATTAAATGATAAACTGTAAGGGGCTTCTTTGCATAGTTGTTATATACTCTTTAGTATTTTTCTGCATAAGGAGAAAATAATCTATAACACCTGAAAAGCCGCATAAATAGGTATCTGCATTATGCCTCTCCTATAAACCCTTGCAAAAACTGATCATTTATAAGACAGATTTCACTTTGATGGCAGAGATGCCTAGAATCTTTAATAAATATTTATTATCAAAGATATCTATACCTTTGCCTTTTTCATTATTTCTGTCAAATTGAACCATAGAATGTGTCTGTGATATCGCTACATTGAAGTATAAATAATAGATACATAAAAGCCCTTTGAATTATACTCTGAAATAAACGTAGGTGTGCTGGTGGAATGTTACATAAAAGACTTAATATGGTCTACATCACAAAATAGGATGCAGGATCTAATGAAGCAAAAGTCCTTGAGTATGGCCCTGTGTGGTGGTTTTGCCAGACCCAGTACACCCTGCTAAAACCAAGTGTTGAACCAGATGACCTCCTGAGATCCCTTCTAAACTTAATTATTAATTAATACTACATTTTGAAGAAAATCACAAAACGTTTTTCTACTACCAGCTTTTCACATATTTCTCCCCTGTTTTGAGGGCACAGGTGAAGTGGAAGGCTTCTGCTGGCATGCTGAATATCAATGAAATTAAGGTTATGTTTGCAGGAATGCCTAACTCCTGTACATTTGTCAGAGACTGCAGTACATGCTTTCCTTTCAATCAATCCCTAATCATTTAATTTTCCTTTATTTTATATTTGTCTCATATTTCATGTGAACGTCTCTCCTAACCTAAATCTCTACGTTTTGCTATGCATGGCCATAGGCAGCTAATTGTAAGAATCACATATATTTAATTAATTAATTAATTAATATTTTTTTTAATCACAGAATTTCTAGGTTGGAAGAGACCTCAAGATCATCAAGTCCAACCTCTAACCTAACACTAACAGTCCCCACTAAACCATATCCCTAAGCTCTACATCTAAACGTCTTTTGAAGACTTCCAGGGATGGTGACTCCACCACCTCCCTGGGCAGCCTGTTCCAATGCCTCACCACCCTTTCAGTAAAGAAGCTCTTCCTAACATCTAACCTAAAACTCCCCTGGTGCAACTTTAGCCCATTCCCCCTCATCCTGTCACCAGGCACGTGGGAGAACAGGCCAACCCCCACCTCTCTACAGCCTCCTTTAAGGTATCTGTAGAGAGCGATAAGGTCGCCCCTGAGCCTCCTCTTCTCCAGGCTGAATAAGCCCAGCTCCTTCAGCCGCTCCTCGTAGGACTTGTTCTCCAGGCCCCTCACCAGCTTCGTCGCCCTTCTTTGGACCCGCTCAAGCACCTCGATGTCCTTCTTGTAGCGAGGGGCCCAAAACTGAACACAGTACTCGAGGTGCGGCCTCACCAGAGCCGAGTAATCTTTCTACCTATTTCACAATTGCCTTTCCTGATGGCTCCATGCAGTCTCCTGTCAGAGCATCTTTCTTCCCCTTGTTTAGTATTCAATTCACTGCTCATTGGCTTAATCCTCTTCACTTTCTTCTATTAAAGGGGGATTAAGCACTTCTAAAAATAAAAATAAGTGTTTAAAAGTTTGAAAAGGTGATGCAAGCAACTGTGAGTGACTAGCAGTTTAAAGAGTTCAAAGATTCTTTAATTAAACACCAGTGTCAAAGAATGCTAAATTATCTTAGGAGATGAGATCTTCAGGGGCTGGAAGATAGTCATTGATACAGTTAGAAAAGCTGCACACTGATGCTGAAAGAACAATTATAGCCCTACATTCTGCCAGAAAGTTTGAAAGTTAGAAACAGACTATTTTTCAAAAAGTGACTTAATGGAAGATAGACAGTGAATCAAGTTGAAAGCTCAAGCCCATTTTCTTTATATGCTCTCAAATACGTTGCTCCAAGCTTATTCACTACTGTTTCCAATAGAAAGAAAAAAAAAAAAAAAAAAAAGGAAAAAAAAAAAAAGTTCTGCAGAACTTTAAACTTTATCAGCCCATTACAAATTAACTGTTTTATAACCATAATCCTTATTTCTGCCTCTGACTTTGAAATGTTTACTAACAATCCCCAGAGAAAATGGAAGCTTAGGCTTTAAAGGAGAATTCTGGAGATGTTGGTAGACACTTCTTCTAGGCATATATTGTAGACTAATGCAATTATACAATCAAAATTGTACTTACACTGCACTCAATAATTCTCTTGTAACACATAAACTCTTGTTACAGAGAGGGAAACTGAAGAGATTTTGGTTGGTTAGGGAGAGTGATCACTGAAGATATGAGTCTTTTTCCAGTTTAGTCTGTCTATACGCCAGTTATGCATATCCTTTTGTCTGCCATTTACTAATCCCTCACTGGCATTGAGATGACACAAGGCTTTCATAACCTTGGGGAAATGCTGTGTCATTTTGCTTAAAGTATCTGAAAAATTGGGTAACAAATACAGAGTAATTAAACTGAAAATTATAATAGGGAAAAAATAATAAATAATAATAATAATAAAACAGTTTTCAGCATTAAAAATAGTGCATTTATTTCTATTCAAAATTTGAGATGTGCATTTTTAAATTTGGGGAATACTCTGCAGTGCATAAATATAATATAGAATAAGGATTACAAGAGATCATGAGAAGGTATGGTGACAATGAGAAGATGGTGGTGTAGATTTTCATGCTTGTGAAATGTGAATGTCAGTGGAAGATCTATACTGAATTCAAGACCTTTAACTGAGGGTTAAAGAATGTGATAAGACATCCACAAAACTTAATTTGTGACAAGAAATTAATAAAAGCTGAGTGACTTCAGAAAAGCACCATTTAGAAAGAAAGTTATAAAGGTCTAATCAGTAACAATGGTGTTCCTAAGAAAAAGAATATGGAAAAGAAAGAGCATGTACTGAGCTGATAAAAGAGCTGACCAAAATGTTACATGAATGTACATTCCAATGACTGTAAGGTCATTGCAAAAGCCACCATCTATTTCATGGAGTTTCTAGAGGTTTAGAGAAGTAATCAGGACACAGAAGGTGTTTTTTTTTTTGTTTTGTTTTGTTTTGTTTTGTTTTGTTAGTTTTGTCCTGGACAAAATACTTGATAAGATTTTTTCACGCTGTGACTAACCACTGACCTTTGGACTGTTTAGAACATTTTTAGTCACCTCTTTTTTGTCATTACAATCAACAAAGTAAAGCAATAAGTACAAATTATTGCAAAAATCAGAAAAGATTTAGAAGAAGAAGATAAGAATCATGAGGGAGATGCAATATTTCTTTGAAGAGGAAAGACTGAAAAGATTTTGATTGCTGCACTCACAGACTTGATGAAAAGGTTTGTCCAAAATTTTAATGCTGTGATTTATGCCTCTTTTTTTTGTGACTTCAACATATGTAATTTCTAACTTCCTTAAAAAGTATTCAAATGACATTGGGGAAAATATAACGATCCATTTCCAAATAATTCTGTGCATTTGTACTTCCACGTGCAGGTACATGCAGATCTTTTTTTAACATATATATTTAGATATAAATTAGTTTTTGATGTGAATGCATAGGTATTGTGCCATATTTCTGAAAGTTAAGGCTGTTTATACATAAGCTGAAGTGAAACAGTGCATCTTGTTAAAGTCTATTGTTCTAATATGTTGCTAAGTAGGTTGAATGTATGGAAAAATTTACACTGAGAAGTGTAACATGGTAATTGAAATGTTACAGTGAATGTTAAGGAGCAAGGAGGGGGAGGGAAGGGAGGAGATAAATACAAGCTTTTATTTTAAAGTATACTGACTTACAAATATCAAGGAAAACCATACTTCCAAATGCTTTTTTAAACATACAAAGTGTTTTATGCAAACATTGTGTTACAAAATGAAAAATAATTGTAAAATAATCAAGCAAAAAAGAAAAAAATAAATATAAAATAGCATAAAAATAAAAATATAAAAAAAATATAAAATAGTGTTCATAAATAAAATTTCTATCTTTAAGGACAACATTTATTTTAAAAAAACAGAAAATAAAGGTTGAGTACAGCAAGGAGTGAAGATATATAATAAAGATCAGAAAGCAGAAAAAAATGCATAGAATTATAGAATCATTTACATTGGAAAAGACGTTCAGGATCATCAAGTCCAGCCATCAATCTCACCTACTGAATCCTATCACTAAACCATGTCCCTTAGTGCCAAGTCTATATGACTCTTTACTTCCAAAGACAGGGTCTCTACCACTTCCCTGGGCAGCTTGCTCCAATTCTTGAAAACCTTCTTCATGAAAAAAATTCTTCCTAATATTCAAATTAAACCTCCCTTGGCAAAATTTGAGACCGTTTCCTTGCATCCTGTCACTTGTAACCTGAGAAAAGAGACTGATAGTCTCCCTGCTGCAGGTTCATTTCAGGTAGTTGTAGAGAGCGATGAGTCCTCTCTCCCTTCAGCCTCTGTTTCTCCAGAGTAAACAATCCCAGTTACCCAGTCACTCTGCATATGTCTTGCTTTCTAGTCCCTTCACTATAAACATGACCTGTGCTGTCCTAAATGGAAGCGATAGCTTTATAAACTTCAAGGCTTTCTTATGATGGGGTTACAGTAGATGCCATTTATTGAGGACAATGAAAGAATGAAATGAAGGGCTAAGAATAATAACAGTAACTCTGTGAGGTTAATTGTAAACAAACTCAACTACATTTGCTATTGAATTAATGAACTGGTATGACTGGCTAGGTTTACAGAGAAATCAGGTAAATGTATATACATATATATTAATTGGAAAATGGCAATCTATTTATATCAAAACCTTTCTTTTATGGATGTGAAGTATTTTGAAAGTTCCATCATACAAATTTCATGATTCTTATGTATTTTTTTTGTCAAACCAAGTCTGTGCTGAATTTGAGTGCCTTGTGGCTAGGCTAAATATCCCACTAACTTATGTATTCCACATTTCATGAGATTAATCAACAGTCTGATTTTTAAGACAGTATGATAAATTTATGATGAAAATTTAGATCCTGCATTTGAGAAACTGCTGTCAAAGTTAGTACCTTAAGGTTTCTACAAGTCAGAATACTAGATGATGAAAATTGTTTTGTCAGAAAATGCCCTAGTTACTTGATTAACTCCAATACCTTTCTATAAGTTTGAATTTCCTAGTTTTTGGGAGAAAACGTATGCTCTTTACCCAAGCTTGTCACATTACCCTAGTGGAAACAAATTCATCTTTTCCTCTGAAGCTTTCAAAAAGCAGATAACTTATCCAATGTCCTCTTTGATGCCCATATTTAAGCTAAATCATGGGAACATAAATCAGAAACTGAAGTAACAGTCCTTCAGCTGACAGATCAGGTAGGAGGGAATACTTAGTCACAGTGATTAATAGGTCTTTTCAGGAAGCACTTAGATTCCATGGTGATGGGTGTTATAGCAAATCCTCAGATAGTCCTTGATGACTTCATATGGTCTAATTCCTTTTTGACAATAAAGGGAGTGTGCAAATTAGACTTAAAAATTGCCTGTTTGGTATTCACATGGAAATAGACTGAACAAGCTACCATGACTGCAGAGATCTAGGTTGAGATTGTCATTTTCAAGGATGCTTGAAAGGACAGCTCCTAACTTCCTTAGATGATTTTGAAAAACTAACTCAGGGTATCATCTTCCGAGCTGTTATGCACAACTACACATAGGTCAATCCCTCTGAAGTTCTGGGTAGATTGTTGTGTAAGCACTAAGCTTTTATGTATCGGTGCTTAAAGCACTAATTATAAGTCCCTGATTAGAAACCTTGGGCATAGACTCTAACAATTTTACTATTATTATTATTTTTTTTCTCCAATAAATGCTTATGCCTACAGGGAGTTCCGTGTTCTGGCTGCAATCTGATAGAATTGCCACAGTTACCTATTTCACCCAAGCCTCAACTTCAGCAAATCAATCTCATTATTTATATTGATAGAATAATCAAAGACTGTGGGAAAGCAGTCATTACCCTGATGGAACAGTTACTGCTGTTATTTGTCCTGTCCCCCAGGAATAGGGAATAATGCTTATTATCAGTGTTATTTAATATGCTCAAGAGCTTTCATCCCGCCTCTTCACCCTTTCCCATGGAATGAACAACCATTTCTCACTCTCCTTTAAGTCAGAATATGAGTTTCATGTAAAGCATTCCTAAAACTTAAGCTTTTCTGAATCATTTCTTTGGCTTAAATGATAGCTACCATTTCCACTTTGAAATAGTCCTGTTGTAGCAGTTTTAGTATGAATTTGCCTAGAAAGAAAAACTATTAAGAAGAGAACTAATTTTTGATAGGACGACTTAAAAAGCCTATTATATTTAATATGACTATAAATTAGAAAGAGAAATCCAAAGATTGTGGGGTTTTATTTATTATTTTTAAATAAGATTCCTAAGCATATTAGAAAACTCAAAAAAATTGGTGGTGGTTTACCTTTCAATAGTAAAAATAGATACATTCTTTGGACATATGACATTTCTGACCTGATACTGAGCTGGAATAAGTTGGCAGATACCCACTGAAGTGAATATAATTGTGTTCATTAACAGCAGCAGTGGATCTAGCTTTTATATCTCAGCTGCAACCTAATAATTACTACAGCAACTCTTGTACAGAGAACCAACACAACCTACTAATTTTATCAGAAAAAAAAAAAAAAAAAAAAGAGTTTATAGACTTTTCCTGTGTTTGCAGAAGCATTGTGTGAACTGGAGTGAAAATTGTAAGCAACTGATAGTGCACTCTATAATCTTCCTGCCTCCTGACAGCCGAATTTCTTAAGTTATTTTAGTGTTGGCATACAGATGATTTTGAAGTTCATTCTGAAGCATCAAAAAATAAGTGATCAAGTAAGAACTTCTAGAGTTCCTGAACAACAGAGGTGTTACTGATGGGTCACATCCCCCACAGTGTTGACTTGCCTTAATTTCTAGCTCTAAATAAGATTCTGTTTATTCTGCAAACAGGAACTTATAGGCTGAGTGGGATCATCTCTTTTTTAATACGTCCATTCATTTATTAATGTTAAATACATTCCCTTCAACATCCCATATTTCAATCCATTTGATTTTTCTTTATGCTTGTCAGGAACAGCTTTTCAAAAGAGTATATTCCTTGAGCCTAGTGTACCAAGAACATTGTCTTATCCTTAGGGCTCCTCACCTCAGGAAGAGTGGAGCTGCTATTGGCAAGCACAGCTGAATGAGAAAAAAAGATTTTTAATAAGGGTTGAACTTTTTCATATCTATGAACTGATGTATTCCTTTAGTAAGAGAAACTTAACATTACAGTCTTCGTATGATTCTGTGCCTCTGGTTAGAAGAGATCTCTGGAGGTCATCTGTTCCATCTCTTCATCCCCAGGCTGAAACAATTAAACCTTTAGCAATCCTGACAGTGGTCTGTCAATCTTGTTCTCAAAGTCCATAGCTGATGCAGACTCTTACCACTTTCATTATCAGTCTATTTCAGTGATTTGCTGTTCTTAAAGTTAGAAAGTTTGTGTAATGTCTCATAAGGCTCTTATGCTGCAATTTCAGCTCATGGCTTCTTGACCTGTCCTCCACACAGATAGAAAGCAGATTGCTACCTTTCACTTTGCAGGAGCCTTTTACATATTTCAGGAGTGGTATCATGTTTCTTTTCTGTCTCCCTGTCTAGACTAAACAACTACAGTTTTTTCAAGCCTTCTCCACAGGTCATATAAGTAGAATCCTAGATTACTCTTGATTATTTATTTCACTACCTACATCCTACATTTTGATGCTCTTAAAGACCAAGTTGAAGATGTGCTAACATTGGTAGAAAGGAAATATTGCTAATAGTCTTTCAGATTTGGTTTATGTATTTTATTTTGCTGATCTACACACTTATCCTGTCCCCCCCCCCCCCCCCCCCCCCCCACCACCACACCAACAAAAATCTTTAATACATGCCTAGCTAATTTCCCCTGATCCATTTTTACCATTATGTACTCAATTGGACAAATAACCATTCTACTCATACTTATGTTTATTGATTTTTTTTCCTTCCCAAACATGAATTCAATTTAACAATATTGTTTTGATTTTGGAATCCATCCTAAAAATTATGTTTACAACTTCCAAAATGATATGCTATGTCAATTTAATAAATGTGATTTCTACTTCTGTTTTCTAAATTGTTATATATTGAATATTATGGGATCTCTGCAGAATAACAACCTTCCATTCTAACTTTTAATTGTCACTGCTTTCTGGACAAGCTTTCCCATCACCTTCTACAGTAGACCTATTGAATTACCAACATTTAGGCCAAATTCAGCTATGAAAATTCAGCTACTTTCCAAGAAATCACTTGGGTCCTATGTACATGTAATCACAAGATTGTAACATTTTTCAGGTTTGAAGGGACCTTGGGTGTACATCTAGTACAATCTTTCACTCAATAATGAATTCAGACTGGCTTGCTTATTTTCCACTATCGATTTTAATCTAGAAAATTTCAAAGGACTATGATCCCGTAGCCTCTCTGGGTATCCTGTTCTAGTGCTTCATGATACCCAAGAGCAGATTCTTTTCCAATAAGAATCCTTATTTCTTTATCATCTCCTATCTCCTTATTTCTTTTTTTATTTCCTTCTTTTCCTTGAACATGTCCCGTTTCAATTTATTACCAGTGTGTCTTGTTCTCTCCCTGACCACTCTTTTAAAGAAGCTGGATCTGTCTTCTTGGTAGCCTCTTCTTTGGTATTAGAAAACTGTTACATTCTTTTCTCTGGTCTGAACAAGCTTCATTCTTTCAAGCTCTCCTCACAGAACAAGTGCTCCAACCCTCAACAATATTGGTAGCCTTCTGCTGCACTCATTCAACTTTACACTTCTTGTAAAGAAGTCCTGAAAAATTATTGTAGTATTTATAATGTAGTCTATTAGCTGCTGAGTAAAAGGAAAGAATCATTCCTTTGATCTACAGGTGAAGACGTTTAGATTAAGAGCTTAGTGATATGGTTTAGTGGAGGAATTGTTAGTGTTAGGTCAGAGATTGGACTAGATGTTCTTGGAGGTCTGTTCCAACCTCGATGGTTCTTTGATTCTGTGATTTTATTTTAGTTTATTTATTACTTTATTTTATACTTCT
>NC_048895.1:79185544-79191626 GCF_011077185.1 Oxyura jamaicensis | reverse complement strand
CTTTTCTTTTCTTTTCTTTTCTTTTCTTTTCTTTTCTTTTCCTTTTTATTTTCACAACTCTATATATGATGAGTTTTTCCGCCAGAGCAAAGACATATTTGGTCTGCCAGTATGTCCTTTTCAGCAGAACTGCTTTCTGGCAGTCATTCCCCAGCCTGTACTGCTTCATGGGGTTAATCTGCCTCAAGCACAGGACCTTGCCATTGTTATTACTGGATTTCCTGAGTGTCTTTCTAGCCCGTTCTTCCAGCTTCTTTATACACCTCTCAATAGCAGCCCTACCCTTGAATATACTGAATCTCCCAGCTGAGAGTTACTCATAAATTTAATGAAGGCACACTTTGTCTAGTCCTACAGTAGAATGACAAAGATATTAAGCAAGATAAGTACACAGATTAGTCCCTGAGGAACTCCACTTGAAAACAGTTTCCAGGTAGATTATGGATCATTAACCACTACCTTTTAATTAGATGATGCATCCAATATTTTGCTTGCCTGGTAGTCAATCCATCTAGACCAAAATGTTCCAACAAAGACACAGAGGAAGACACTTTGGTAAAGTCAATGTAAACACTGTCCACCACATTCACATACCTAGTAACTTCATAGTAGAAATTGAGCAAGTCGAAGCATAATTTTCCATTGGTAAATACATGTCGGTTATTCCCAGTCAATTTTATCCCTGGGGAGTTCTGGTGAGACTGACTAATCGTAGATCCCATCTTGATTTCTGAAAAGGGGTGTGATGATTATTATCTTTCTCCAATTCTAATATATTATTACTGAAAACAACACCAAAGCAATCATCAGATAATCAATGCATTATTTTGGATCTGGGTCCTGGGGGCAAGCTGAATTTACACAGTGGCATAACAATATTCTATTTTGCTCTATATTCTCTTTCTAACATTCTGTTTAGTATTTATATATTTATTTTGACTAAGTTATTTTTTTTTCCTGTCTTGATTTAAAGTTCCCTTGTACATATATGTAATCCCAAGGCCTCATTCAGCTGTCTGAACATGGTCCTGGGCAACCGCCTCTGTGGATCAGGATTAAGGTGGGGTTGGACAAAATGACCTCCAGAGGACCCTTCCAGACTCAATCTTTATGTGATTTTACTGCATTTACAGGGTGTTCAGAGTCCACCTATGAAAATTTGATTGCTTTTTCTACTGTGCTTCACTTTACATTTATCTTCACTGACTTTAGTTTGTTATTGATGTCTCTTGTATTAGATTGTGTGAGTGTCTTCAGTCCTCAAAACTGCTTTTCTTCTTTCTTAGATAACTTTGTTTCATTGTAAACATTATCAACTCACTGTTAATCTTTCTTTCTGGATCTTTTATTAAATTTTCAATGGTTCAAACAAAGATTTCACTGAGATTCCACTCAAAAATGTCCTACACTGCAAAATCTGATCTTTAATGCTTTTTTTTTCCTTCTTTTCTGTTTTTTAATCAGCTATTAATTTGTGTGAGGATCTTCACTGGTCTTCTTCTTACATATCAGAAATGATTAAAATATACAGAAAGAATAATTTTGAACAGAAAGCAGAAAAAATTTTGAATATGAGAAACATCCAGATAATTTAGTTAGACGATGTATTTACCCTACTTGGAATTGGCTAGGATATAAGATTTATACAAGCCTGTCTATGAGAAATGACAAAATAATTGCAACAATTTTATTACCCAAAATACTAAAACTGGAGTTCCAAATATGACTTTGAAAGAGTTCTGTTTTAGAGGTAAAAGTATTACCTACTGAATCAATAGTAACATCTTTTTCATATAAGTACATGGTGAAGTCAATAGAAGTTTTGTTACTGATTTCAATTGGATTTCACATTTTAATAGCTCTTAGAAGATTTTTATCCATGCAGAAAAAACTATCGATGACCTTATTCAGAATGTTAGATATAAGATTTCCATGAAAGTTGATATGGCTGCAATAAATTCAGTCACTGGATATAGAAAGAAAATGTGTTGCATTGTCAGATTATGAGTTGGTAAATATGGGTAAACAAAATTATAATATACTACATAAGGATGTTTTTATAGACTCTCCTTGCCATCTATTTTTGAAAGCATACCATCCTTAATTTTGAAATATTTATTACTGTCATTTAGTAATAAATCACAAAGAATCTATGGTGATAATAAATTTTCTGACAGTTTCTTAATGTTGGTATCTCTTAACTATGCTTATTGTTACAATTCCATTTCTCGTGCTAGATCTGAAGATTTTAATAGAAGCATCTTCTGCAACTTACAGATACACAAGGATACACGTTGACTTGTTTTTGTAATAAAGATTTTGAGTCAGTGAGTGAGGATGAATCACTTAAACTGATCATAATTCATTTGTCATCTGTCTGAATCTCAGAGAATGGAGTCATGGTTGATGGCAATCATTCTTGGACTGCTGCTCTGAGTACCTCTAGGTTGCTTGTGAACATGACAGCTGTTGAGCGTTTTTATGAGAGATACATTGCACACATCAAGATCTGAAGGCTCTTTCCCTGTATCTGATAGCTTGGGTAAGCATTTTTAACTGAAATTCTGTCGTCTGATTCTAAGGCAGAAAATTGGTTTTGAAGACATGATTATACAGCTTGTTTTCTGTAAGTTTTACCTACTTAGGAAATCTATTCTGTAACACTTAGTAAAAGCGTTTCTGGATTTTATTTGTTTTTCATTTGTTTGTTTAAAATTGCTGTTAGCAATTTATTAATTAAATTGAGGCTCTTTCTATTACAATTTTCTATTATTTACTTCAGCACTTTGCAAGACTTTTATTAATGCTGAACATAATTTAGAAGATACACCAACTTGTGCTTTATCTTCTTTCTAATGAGTTTCTATGTTGATTCTACAACGTTCTTATAATTCATGGAATATTATCTTACTCTTTCTTCTTTTTTTTTTTTTTTAATGCAGCTTGCTTGGAGTGTTTTGATTTAAATTTTACATAGTGAAATAGGTTAAAATAAAATCAATAGATTTATGTATGATGCACTTAATGGTGAAGAGCGTCTTATCTATTCTAATTTCTGTGGTTAATGTTTTGTTTATAAACACTACTTTTAAGAATTTAACAGTGAATTTCTTTATCTTTTATTTTTTTTTTTCTTCTGAAGAGTGACCTTAGAATCCATAGCAAGCAGATCCATAGCAAGCAGAGAAGAGTAGACTGATGTATTACCACATGTATTGTCATATATATAACCACAGTATGACAGAGTTCATATAACTCTCAGGGTTGTGTATTTGCTTTAAATTAATATTTGGATAAAAAGTTAGTTAGAGTGTTTTGCTGGTATTTGAATAAAGTCAAGGACTTGTTTCCAGCTCTGACATAGATGGAGGTGAAGGCGGGGGAAAAGATTGGTGGTGGGAGGAGAGGTTGTGCAGCTGCGTAACCACAGCTGTATCACAGGTTGCAGGAGACAGAACTGCTGTTGAGTGCAAATGGTGAACCTGAGTGCCCCTAGCACACCTGCATACAAGTACAATTAAATGTGCGCTATAACTTTTAGAAAGTTACATATTTTTAACTGTCTAAAAGGTAAGAAACACAGGTGGTATAAATTAGACTGTGGAGATGACACTACTTCCCATAATATAGACTGGCAACTAACTTCTGGTATTTATATTGCTCAGACACTTACAGACTTTACTAAAAACTAATTCACCAGGATCTTGGCATAGTGTAACACTTTTTTAGGGAATAAAATCTCTCAAATGGGAGAGCCAGTGGCAGTCCTAACAGCAAAAGGCATCTCCATTGCAAGAGTCTTTGCAGTAATTCATCTGGATTGGCTGAGAATCCCTGACCTACTGTTCTGCTCAGTTCTTGTAATGACCCAGTCCTGTGTGACTCCTCCATCATAAGCAAGTTCTACTGTAAGGGATTATTTCAGTGTGCAGAGAAAACATCTCCCAAATCGTAACCATCTACAAAAGACTGACACATTTGACTTATCAATGTATAATTTGATAAATTTTGCTGTAGAAACCTCCTGAGAGTTTCTGAGATAGCAAGTTTCTTCATCCATGATATTAATCAACATATTTAAACATAGAAATTGATCTAGGCATTGACAGGTTGCCTGTGAGATATCTTCAGGAAAGTCTGAAATTCTTACATCCTTACTTGCTTACCATTTGACCACACAGTTACCTTACAGTAATATCTAAAGAAACTAAGTGTTCACTCAAGGAAGTAAAACTCACAAAATTTTAAAACACAAGTCTAATGACTAACTGTTGTTCTTTATTTCCATTTTTCCATTTAGCTTTTTATAGTTCATGGTAAATCAAAGTCAAATAATTTCTTTAACTTGTGGCAAGCTCTAATTTATTCAGAACAACAAAAATATTGATATTTGTAAAAAAAAAAATAAATAAAAATAAAAAAAGACTTGTTTATTTATTTATATAATTTAATAATCTTACTTAGAATCTGTAAGCCTGAAAATAGCAAGGCCAGGAACTGGATATATTCTTAATCTATCCATTCAGACAAAGCAATTAGTCTTTATTTTTTGCTCTGGCACAGACTGGGACAGTGTGACTATACACAGCTTGTGCTGAATGCAACTTCAGCACCATTTATACTTCCATTCACCTGTCAGAACAGCTGAGCTCATCATGGTCACAGCTCTTGTGTGCAACTGAAATAGATCACCAGCTAATCACAGCTAGGTGTATCCAAGAGTGGAGAGGGGGGGGAATATAACAACACAAATATATTTTCTGAATATAATGTCCCTTGGACATAATTTTGGGACATTGCATCCTTTTTTGTCCCATTGCAATGGGACATTGTTAGGCATGATCTATCATTGAATATTATGAATCTATGACTACTTTAGTTTCATATTTTTTTTTTCATTTATTTTACAAATAATCAGCATTAATGTTAAAAGAAGGACAAAAAGAAAAAAAGAAAACAAGATATATCGCCCCCCCCCATCCCCCCGTGAAATCACATTAAAAATTTCTCACTGCTGTTGAAGTTCTTTGGTTACATTTTAGCATTCACTACCAACGTGTGATCTGCAACTTGAGTGGTCCTAAATCACTTTAGCAGCTGCTTTTAGCAAGCATTTTTAGAGCAAAGAAACAGACAAAACAAAACAAAACATCTTAATTGAGGTGTTGTTAATGCAGCATTCTTAATCTCAAGGCTTTTTTCCTCCCTGCAGAATATCAGTAGTTTCTACAGACTTTAATAGAGGCAGTTTGTGTCCTGCAGGAAAAAAAAAAAAAAAAAAAAAAAAAAAAAACCTGGGAGCTTTAACTGAAGCAGCTTTAATATAGAAAACTGTAACTGAGGTCATCTTAATTCAGATATTTTATACTGTACTGGCCTTAAATGAACTAATTTGAGACTTATGACCTTAACAGAGGTCACAATTATCACAATAGACATACTGATAACTAATGCAACATTAAGCTGAGACATCCTTAGGAGCTCTATATGACTTTTGGCTTTAGTAGAATCATATTTTCATATAAGAATTCTCTGAACAATCAGTTTTGAGCTGAGCTTCAACTTTTTTTTTGAGTAGAAGGAAGAATATAATAAAGGATTCTGATACCAATGGATTAAATTATGAAATTACAAACTCTTCCTCATAGAAATAACCATGTAAAATCCATGTTTATCAAATAAATAAATGGAAAAATGGAACCCAAGACTGAAACTTGAGTTCAATGCCAAAACAAACAAACAAACAAACAACAACAACAACAAGAACAAACAGCTAGTTTATGTCCAAAAAAATTGGAGTAGTTCTGTCTCTAAAAGGTTAGGCTTCGAAGTATCTTGAAAATGCAAATTAAACCCAGAGGTTTATTTAAGAGCAATTAAGAATTAAGCAATATCGATATTCAGAACTCATGATCAGGGATCAAGCTTATCTTTATTACTATTTACCCTTATTAATTACAAGAGATACACAGAGTAGTAGTGTTTTTGCATGCTGACGGAGAAGCCCATTTTTAAGTAGTAAAAGATCAGGTTAAAAATAAATAAATAAATAAATAAATAAATAAATAAATAAATAAATAAA
>NC_048895.1:79160795-79185534 GCF_011077185.1 Oxyura jamaicensis | reverse complement strand
AAATAAATAAATAAATAAATAAATAAATAAATAAATAAATAAATAAATGTTAAAGGGTAGACTATAATAATTTTTAACTAAGCAAAGGAACAATGCCTTTATTCAGCATATCACTCTTCACCCATCTGCTTCACCTATCAGAACCATAAGCCTATATTTGGTCTGGTTCCTGGTAGAATTACTTAGTTTCTTCTGTGACAAAAAGAACAGTGGGTTGAGGGGCTCATGTCCTTGAAGTGACAAAAGTTCTACCCAAAAGGCTGAACCCACACTTTCTAACTAGCTTCCAAACCATTAAGAAAGGCTTTCAGTCAGACTTCAGACAGCTTGACTTCAATCCTTTGTAGTTGGCCCAAATATTGCATCTCCTTCTGGCAGGTGTGGACAAGATGGTTTTAGATGTCTACTACAGTTTCTCAAACTTATTCTGATATCTCAGTGAAAGAGAGAAAGACAAGGACAAATGATAAACCAAAGGAATAAATTGTATATAATAAATGGTTTAAAGTACCCATGCAAAATACGTTTTCCCAATATATGTGCATGAAATGACAAGCAGAACCACACAGCTCAGAAATCTGTGCACGTGATTCTGCACATCAGGCATTTAGCATTTAAACACATAGACAATTAAAAACATTTGGACTTTATTGCATTATTACAGATGCTAAAACAATTTGATATTTGGCAATATCAACAGAACATCAGTCTATATTACTTCTGCAACTTTTCTAATCTAAAGTCATGCACATAGGTTTGGGACAGAAACAAAGCAGAGAATTATTCTCTACTCTCAAAATAATGTATTAAGTTTTGCACCAGAGTTTACGTTTTCATTCTTGTGACCTTTTTCTTTTTTTGTGGTTTTAATACAGATAATCAATTTTGGACTGCTGAGTATGACTGCTTATAGCAGACAAGGGACTTGGATGTGTCCCTTCAAAGTGCCCTTCACTTACAAAACTCACTTTTGTGAAATGACAGAAATGACACCTCTAGTGTAACAAATTTGAAGGTTGTGCTGTTGCTGCTACTTTATGCTCTCTCAGAAGGATGAACTTTTTTTTTTTTTTTTTTTTTTTTTTTTTTTTTTTTCCTCCTGCCTAGTTTTCTTCTCCTGTGTTGTATTCGGTTTTGGTTAAATATGATGCTTGTGATGCTTGTATACGAAGGAAAATTTCCTTAATATACAGTTTCCTATATCTCAACCACACATAAAGACTTGCATTTGTAATAATAAATGTTCTTCAGAAAAAAAAAAAAAAAAATGTTGAAACATGTATGTGGATATTACAGGGAACTTCTGAGATAAAGAAATGAGTAGTTAACTGTGTTCTCATTTTTTCTCTCAGATCACATTATTTTCCACCTTATGGTCTTAACGCTTTCAGGGTAACTATCAATATTGTACAGAGCTGCTCATGTATCTGATAATTTATCTTCAGCTATTTGTCCATTTGGAAATATAATGGAAAATGGTATTACCTTGCTACTAGATAGTGTATTTATACTACAGGATTCTGACATAACAGCCCTGTCAGTTGGGGTAGATGAGGTGTGATTTGAGACTGATTTAGCTGTAGCAGCAATATATATATATATATATATATATATATATATAATGGAAGCAGTGGCAGAACTGTATTTTTGTCAGCTCTCCATGAGAAAAGAGATATTGCTAGATATAATAAAAATGTGTGACCACAGTAAAAAAATCTTTGCTGACACCATGCAACAATGCAACAGTATAACTGTGCATCAAAAGTGCAGTTAGGGTAAATATAACCAGAGTAGTGATTACTTGTGTTGGTTCTGTTTGGTTTGTTGCATTTCCCTTTCCCCCACTCCCCCCCCGCGCCGGGGGGGCACCCTCCCCCTTGTTTGTGTGTGTGTGTATTTATTTTTTTTTATTATTATTATTATTATTATTATTATTATTATTATTATTTTACTTCAGGGGAACTTCTAAATGACAGAAAAATCCTTGGCAAACTTTTAAATGTTTCTTCATCTCAGCATTTCCCTATCATTTTAGGTGAATAAAAGACTTCATAAAACCTCATAAGATTTATTTCATTTTGCCTTCTAGATTACTTGTCTATTGAATTAAATTAGTTCATTAGGTTATTTGTCAAGAGATTAGCTCTTGAAAGATAAAGAGCCCAACAAAAGTTGACTCATAACTTAAGTGCTTTAGCATAGAAAAAAACTGTACAAGAGTAAATAATTATTTGGCCCAACTACTCTGCTTTGTGTTCTTTCTGAAGTTTATTCTAAAGAATATGACAAACAGCCCTACAGCATGATGCAATGTGTAACAGCAGTGCAATGTGATTCCAACAGTGATTTTTTTTCACCAACATTTAGGATCTCATAGTCATTTTAATCAAGCACAATTTTCTTGAATATGAATCTGTGTTTGAAAAGCTAAGACCAAGCAGTCGGGTGTTCAGTTTATCTCAGAAATGTAGTCAATGTGTTTCAGATGTAAAGACTCCCATTTTAAAATACTTTTATCAAATTCTAGTTCTGTCACTTTGAAAGATGAAAATGACTATAAAAGGAAGTCTCATGGCAGATAATTCAAAGAATTAGCGCTCCCTCTGTAAAGCTGTGATGGACAAAGTCTTGGTCTCATGCAAGTCAAACATGTCCCTCCAAAAACAAACAAACAAACAAACAACAACAACAACAAAAAAAAACAAACAAACAAAAAAAAACATATAAAGGCATTGATGTCCAATAAGGATAAGATTTTGGTGACAGAAAAAATGTACTCCTGAAGGAGAAAAATGGAAAGAAGGAAGGAAGGAAGGAACTTCAAAAGCTGCCATGTTGACTTGCAAAATTACACTAAATAAAGAAAAACAAGTCAACCCTTAAGAGATGAAGGACAACAGGATTCCCATAAACAAAGAGAAGGTTCTTTAAGGTTTCTTTCTCTATTCACAGGAAAATGTCTGAGTGCTGAAAGGTAATACATTTCTCAATGAATTAACTGGTTTACTTGGTCCTGTAGCATGTTGTAATATATAGTAAGTGACATATAACATCATTATCTGGGATGCCTTACAGAAAAAAATCTGCTGAGGTATTTTCTTTTAGACACTCAGAACTTTCTAAAAGCTTTTCATTTTAGGAGAGTACTTTTTACCTTTTAAGCTTTAAAATTTCTATCTCATCAAAAGAAAAAGTGGTTTAAATCTTTGGTATAGTTTTCAGAGAAACAATTGTATCTATTGTTTAATAAGTCAATTTGCAAAACAATGACTTGCAAGTTCACCAAAGTACCTATATTTTTAGCAAAAAAATCATCCAAGGACCTATCCTCTTAAGAATTAATATACTATATTAAAAATATTCTCGTTTTCTTTCTTTATATATATATATATATTGACATTTTATTAGGGGACATTTTAACATGGCATAATATATAATATTTTCAAAGAACATGTGTGTTTGTACAGATTGAGCAAGATAGTGTAGACAAAGTCTTTCAAGATACTAAAACATTGTTTATTTTTATATTGTCTCTGCAGCTGTTAAAACTGCAGGAAGAAAATTTAAACACTACTAATATGAATTACCTTACAGAACACCACCCTACATCATTTAAATTGACAAAACCTTAAAAAGATTCAGATGTTATGGCTTCACCCAACTCCTTGTACTGTCAGAGAACTAGAAGCAAAACAAATTTCAGAAAATTCCTTCTTTGGAAGATTTTCTAATCTTCTTGGCATACTTACTACTCGTCATGAAGTTTATTTCATTCTTACTGATTGTCTGAAGTGCTGTTCTTCAAAAAGCATGTCCTGAAGTCTATTGTTTTAGCCATTTTTTTCCTTTATATGCATACAATGGTGTTAGCAGATTTTAATTATATAAGTGCTT
Source organism: Oxyura jamaicensis (assembly GCF_011077185.1). NCBI lineage: Eukaryota > Metazoa > Chordata > Aves > Anseriformes > Anatidae > Oxyura > Oxyura jamaicensis. Next base: position 79,181,640 of record NC_048895.1, on the reverse strand, counting down.
AAAGTCGTCTAACATTTTATTTTTTTTTTTACAGCTGCAAAATTCATGATGATACCATGTCAAGACATGAACTTTCTCTGCATTCACTTTAAAGATAGAGATGATTTAGTAGAAGATAGATTACAATCACAGTATCATAGAAGAATAAGTTTAGGTTGGGAGGGACCTTAAAGATCATCTAGTTCCAACCCCCCCCTGCCATGAGCCGTGACTCCTCCCACTAAAGCAGGTTGCTCAAAGCTCCATCCAGCCTGATCGTGAACACTTTCATGGATGGGGTGTCCACTACTTCTCTAAGCAACCAGTTCCAGTGCCTCGTAACCCTCAGAGTAAATTTACTACTTATATCTAATCTAAATCTACCTTCTTTTAATTTAAAGCCATTGCTCCTTGTCCTATCTCTACACTCACTGACAAATGGTCCCTCCCCAGATTTTCTGTAGGCCCCTTTTAGGTATCTGAAGGCCACTATAAGGTCTCCCTGGAGTGTCCTCTTCTCCAGGATGAACAACCACAACTCCCTTGGACTGTCTTCATAAAAGAGATGCTCCAGCCCCTTGATCATTTTTGTTCCGTGGACTTCCACATCCTTTTTGTGCTGAGGGCCCTTGAGCTGAACACAGTACTCCAGATGGGGTCTCATGAGAGCAGAGTAGAGGGGGAGAATCACCTCCCTTGATCTGCTGGCCATGCTGCTTTTGATGTAGCCCAGGATATGGTTGTCTTTCTGAGCTGCCAGTGCATATCACCAGCTTCTCATCTTTGTCAAGCTTCTCATCATCCAACACCCCCAGGTTCTTCCTACCAGGGTGGCTTTCAACCCGTTCTCCTCCCAGCCTGTATTTTTGCTTGGGATTGCCCCAACCCAGATGCAGGACCTTGCACTTGGCCTTGTTGAACCTCATGAGGTTTGCACAGACCAACCTCTCAAGCCTGTAAAAGTCCTCTGGATGGCATCCCTTCCTTCCAGTGTGTCAACTACACCAAACAGCTTGGTATCATTGGCAAACTTGCTGAGGGTGCACTAAATTTCACTGTCCATGTCACCAACAAATATGTTAAACAGTGCTGGTTCCAATATGTACTACTGAGGAACACCACTTGTTATTGATCTCCACCTGGACATTGAGCCATTGACTGCAACTCTTTGCATGCAACCACCCAGCCAATTCTTTACCCACCAAGTGGTTCATCTGTCAAATCCATGTCCCTCCAATTTAGAGAAAAAGATGTCAAGGAGACAGTGTCAAATGCTTTTCACAAGTCCAGGTAGATTATGTCAGTTGTTCTTCCCCTATCCACCAATTCTGTAATCCCATCATGGAAGGCCACCAGATTTGTCAGGCATGATCTGCACAGAGGTGAGACTGACTGGCCTATAATTCCCTGGGTTCTTATTTTTTTCCTTTTTGGAAAATGGGCGTTATATTTCCCCTCTTCTAGTCTGTGGGAACTTTACCATACTGCCATGACTTCTCAAATATGATGGAGAGAGACTTAGTAACTATATCTACCAGTTCCCTCAGGACCCATTGATGTATCTCATCAAGTCCCATGGAATTATGCACTTCAGGCTCCTTAGATGGTCGTAAACCTGAACTTCTCCTACCCTGGGTAGTTCATTATTCTTCCAGTATCCTCCTTTGCCTTCTGGGGTCTGAGCCATGTGACTGGAGCTCTTGGTGGTGACTGAAGCAAAATAATTTGCCTCAGCCTTCTCCATATCCTGGATGATCAGGTCTCCTGTTTCCTTTCAGAGAAGGCCAACAATTTCCCTAGTCTTCCTTTTATCATCAATGTACCTATAGAACCCTTTCTTATTGCCCTTGATGTCCCTGGCCAAATTTAATTCTAAACGGGCTTTAGCTTTCCTCGCCTGATCTCTGGTTGCTCAGGAAATGTCACTGTATTCCTCTGAAGATACCTGTCCTTGCTTCCACAGTTGGTATGCCTTCTTTTTCTGTTTAAGCTTTGTCAGGATCTTGTTCACACAAGATTTTGCCCAACTTTCTCTTTGTTGGGATGCATTGCTCCTGAGTTTGAAAGAGGTGCTCCTTGAATATTAACCAGCTTTGCTGGGCTCCTCTTTCCTCCAGGGATTTGTCCCATGGTACTTTACCAAGCAGATCCCTGAAGAAGAAAAAGGCTCCTCTCCCAAAGTCCACAATAGTGATCTTGCTGTTCTCCCTCCTCTGCTGCCCTCTGAATGCAAAACTGCACCGTTTCATGGTCACAGTAGCCAAGGCTGCCATTGAGTTTCACATTCCCCACCAGCCCCTCCTTGTTGTTGAGAATGAGGTTTATTAGGTAAGCTATGATGTTCTGTCTATCCAAAGTACTTCAGATATTGAAACAGCATTGCTCAGATTTTAACTGTTGGAGATTCACTCAGAAAAGTTACTGAAGCTAGTGCTATAAAGAATGTTTTCCTTGTAAGGCATTCAGGGAGGTAAATAAGTGCATGTATTTTTACTTGCAGAAATCAGTGTCAGTGCAGAGGACTCTAGAAGGGAAGATCTTATGGGAAGACTCACTGGACTGCAGCCAGGATGGTGTACTCACATGTACTCATGTTACTGAAAGGCAGCAATTATAGATATTCTTTTATCTGCATATCTATAATGTTAGCAGGAATAAATATTGATTTTAGAAATTGTAGCTCAGGAAAAACAAAACAAAAACAAAACAAACAAACAAAAACAAAATAAAACAAAAACAAAACAAAAACAAAACACAGAAAACCACTAGTCCAGGATTAGGATAAGAACAGGTCTAATGGAAGAAATAAAATATGCCAAATCCAAGGTAGCAGTGGCCTTTTACCTTCTTACTAACTTTAAAATTTGTTTTTATATATTGTACATTACATGGTTGATTGACCCCTTGTCAGTGTATGGGTTAGATATTTTTGCTTCTGTTAATGTAACATTCTGGAGCTTATAGGGTTTTTTTTTGCACTTGCATTTATAATCACAGTCAGCAAATAAAGTTTAGAATTGCATTTTCTACTTCACCAAAAATGAACATTAAAATAATTGATTAAAACAAACAAACAAACAAAAACAAAAACAAAAACAGAACACAACAAATGGATAGATACTATACCTTAATCTTTTAGAGATTAAATTATCTCTAGTTATCACCACCGGTAATAACCACTGATAACTCTAGTTATCATCATAATTTAGCAAAGTTAATATATTGCTATATATTTCAATGCTAGTGTAAATATATACCACTATATAGTGTCTATCACATGTCAAAATTAAAAAAAAAAAAAAAAAAAAAAAAAAAAAGAAGATGTCCACTTTGCTTCCTTGCTGTATAAGTATTATACATCAGTTATTTTACTGCATACTATTATTTGGATTGTATTCCCTCACCAGTTCAGTTTACAGGTACTCACTGAAATGAATCTGCAGTTATACAGTACAAGTTCATTCTTCTCACCTTACAGTTATTTTGATGTGATTTAAAAGTGGGTACAGAGGAGGGCCACAAAAATGATTAGAGATCTGGAGCACCTCTCCCATGAAGCTGAAAGAGCTGTTGTTGTTTAACATAGAGAAGAGAAGGCTCTGGGGAGACCTTATAGCATCCTTGTAGTACCTAAAGGAGTCCTACAGGAAAACTGGGGAGGGATTTTTTATCAGAGAGAAAATGATAGGGGTAATGACATTAAACTAAGGAGTAAATTCTTTATTCTGAGGGTGATGAGACACTGGAACAGGTTGCCCGGGGAAGTTGTGTATACCCCATCCCTGGAAGTATTTAAGGCCGGGTTGGATGGGGCTTTGAGCAACCTGAGCTAGTGGAAGGTGGGGTTGGAATAGGTAATCTTTAAGGTCCCTTCCAATCCAAATCATTTTATGATATCTTCTTAAATTCATTTTCTTTCCCTTCTTAAGATATGTTTTCAGCAGTGATTGAAGCATTGAGTACCATATAACTGCCTGTTTTTCTCTTGTGTAGCATCGGCAATCAAAATGATTGACTCACTGGTTTTGCTTATCTAATTAAACAGTTAACCAAAAACAGTACCTTGAGTTAAACTAATTACAGCTGATCAAAACTGAACATCAGGGACTAAGCTGTTGAAATATTCACCTGAAAACTGCTTGAGTGTTGGAGCCACTTTGACTCTGCATCTTTGACATCTGCACCAGACTAGCAGCAGCTTGGCTTAAATTCATCAAGGCTTTCTTACCTTCATGCCTGCAGCTGGAATCCCTCTGTGAGTGAGTAGGCTGCTTTACAACTAAAACCTTAATTTGAGATAAACAGCATAAAATTAGTATGTTGTTTTGCTTGTTTTCCTACTGGAAGAGAAAATAAATGAACAAGTTATCACATCAGATACTTTACCCACAATCAAAAATTTGAAATTCACCTCACTATTGTAAACACTTGTAAGTCCTTACAAGTCATTATAAGCAATGACTATCACAAGGAGTTCAGATCTCCAGAGAATGGTTCATCCTACCTTATTTAAGAAAAAATTGTAGAATAAGGATTCATTCTTTATTGTGCTATGTATTGAGGCTTTTGACCATGTTAATGGTTAAAAACCACTTGTGCTGTACTTGAGAAGAAATACCTCAGAAAAGCAATCAATCTAAACAACAACCACCATAGATTAATTGGTGTGGGATGCTGGTGAGAGAAATATTTGAAATTACTTTTTTTTTTTTTTTTTTTTTTTTTCCTCCAGACCTTTTTTACTCACATCTAGTGTAAAGGTAGACATACATGTTAGGTAGTTCTGATTTCTCCAAATATGCTTTCAAAATGAGGGGATAAGGTTACTGCAGCTTCTTCTCACCTTCTTTTGTCTGTGCATTTAAAATACTAAATCAGAGAGGGGAACTTTTAGTTCAAACTCTTTTTTTTTTGTTTTTTTTTTTTTTGTTTTTTCTTTGTGTGTGTGTGTGTTTGTCTCATGAGAATATTCTATCCATATGGCTAGAGAAACTAGCAAGAAAAATGCACTTTGCTTTAAAGATGCCTTGGGCAAGTATGAAAGTAAGAATGAACAAGTTACCATAGAAGTGTTAGGGCTCTTACTTTGAAAACCTACTTTTGATTCCTCCTTTCTTTTTCCTTCCTTCTTCCTACTGTGGGGGGGGGGGGGGTCATTCCCGTATTTTATAAATGACCCTAGAGTATAAAAGTTAAAACAATTCCTATATCAGATTTTATTATAAAAGGCCTTTCGGCTAAGATCAAGTGTAGTATCTGTTCTTATCAGTTAAATATTTGTGATTTTGAAATAGAAAAATAAAACAAATTTATAAATGAACTGTGCTACATAAACTATTTCACATTTTTTATAGAGCTTTATAAAATAAGCTTATTTCTACAATCTACTGCCGTCTTTCCTTGGATGTTTGATAAATCTGACACATACTGGTAAGTCATTTTATTTCTGCACCTTGGTTTTATGCTGCCAATCAGACCAACAACAGAAGTTAATGGTTGTTAATTGCATAACCATGTATTTCACAATTTATAATATTGTCTTACAGAGTAGACTCTAAACTAACTGAACAGTATTGTCATCTCAGCTGAGACTGATCATTTCTGAAATTAGATGTGAAAACTTCATCTTTCTATGCGCAAATTCTTTTTGCAATTGCTGTCCATTCTCATGTTTACAGTAAAATTATAGAATGGCCTCCACAACAATTTTTATTGTATTTAGTAAAGTTTTGCTCAGCTTCCCAAGTTTGTTGGAAAGCCAGTTCAAGCAGTCAAACCTATGAATGGCTTTCAGTACCTGTAAAAAAAAACTTTAAAAACTGATCTGCAAAAAGCAGATTATTTTCAGGGTGATTCATAGGAAATAATGGTCCATTACTAACAACCAAGCAGTAATATAAGACTTGTGCTCTTATTTCTGTAGCTCCATTAATGTGTAGCGTCCATTACAAAATAAATAAATAAATAGATAAAGAAATAAAGCATGTATTAGTATTTCCTATAGACACATACAAGTAACTAACAATATTCATTGTAAGTCATCTTTCTGAACTGAATAGTAGTGAAAGATATCACCCAAGAGTGGAATCTGTCACTCTCTAGAGGTGCCTAGATCTTTCTAATGGCTACTGAACAAACTAGAGGTTCATTGGGTTTGAAGATGACTAATCTATGGAAGATGAACCTTGTGGGAAAATTAAGCATTTAAAAAATCAACCTAGATAGGGTAACAGTCTTGATGAACGTCAGGAATACAACAGGTAAGAGAAACATGGAATAAAACTTCGGGGAAAAAAAAAAAAAAAAAAAAAAAAAAAGACTAAATGAAAGATAAATAGAGAGGAAAAAAAAAATGCCCTGGGTTTATTTTTTGTAGAGTCATTTGAACATACAAACTGAAAAGACTGAATTTTTTAAAGGAGAAAATATGGGTGATAAATTCAGGAACTGCTAGTATAATCTTTTCATTCTTCCACTGGGCTAGGCCAAATAACAGACTTCTACTGTTCAATGGCAAGTAAGAACATTAATAAACTTCCTGTTTCATGATAATAAACCCTCAACTAAGCTGTTTCTTTCCTTGCCTTCTGCTAAAAATACTGACAAAAAAATTCCACATACGGAAAATATCTTCTGTTCTAAAATGTAGTCCCTGGTGAATTTTTACAAGTTAATTATATATTGGTGAAGAATAAGATAACAGAATTACTGACATAATCTGAAACAAGAGTGCCCTACACTAAAATGCCTGAGTTGGATAACTTAGGCTTCTTATGAAACTTTGCTCATCCCCATTTGCAGAATTTGTTTTGAAGTAGACAAGTATAGCCAAATATAGTACTACATACAATGATAAAACTGTGGTTACTATGTCATGCTGAGATCAGCATACATTGTACATCCACATAATACAAATAGTCCCCACACCAAGGAGATTATGGACTAAATAATAGACTAAATGCAAGTGCTATTTTGTACATTGTGGATTGATAAGGGGGATTATTGACCATGCCCAATAAAGTCTATAGGAAAGCTGTGAAGTCTACTAAGATCTTCTTGATGTCTACCTAGTGTCTTGAAATCCTATTATCCTTCTACACTGTATTTTTTTTTTATTATATATATATAAATTTAATTTTGTTTGTTTATAAAAATATCACACTAATGTGTCTTATGTATTTATTTATTTATTTATTTTGTCTAAATCACTTAAAGTCTTTCAGATTTAGGTAGATCCCGAGTTGTCAAACTCTATGCAAGATTAGCAGTGTTTACTTACATAGACAAAAGAATGGAAGCTGAATTTATGAATAGAGCATTTAATATATCTAATTTTGCATACAACACTGGGGATTATGCAATACAAAACAGAACAAATATTTCCTTACTCATCCATTTTTATCACTTCTTAATTCAGTTAAATATAAAACATACACCTTCTAGACCATCTTGATAAGGAAATTAAGTTCTGCCTGTGCATCTAGACACAATCAGAGGTTGTCAAAGACAGAGAACAACAGTTTTTGCAGAGATAGAGGTAGGTAAGTAGTAAAATGTAAATGTACTTCTAAATGTACTGGCTTGGTATAGGATTACTTTCATCACTATCTAATTTGGCTAAGATATCTATGAACCTGGATATTTTTACTCCTAATTCTCCAGGTGTATAGCTTTTTTAATGGCTTCTCATTTGGAATAGAGGAACTCGCTAGCATGCTAAATCTGGATGTCCTTTTTTGGAAAATTTCTTTTGCCTGAGAAGAGAGCCAACGATCAGGATGACATGATTATTTTCCACTACTCTAACATACTGTCACCATTAGAACAGTAATCTATGTTTCTCTAGAGGAATGATGAAGACCATCCATAATGTGACATCTTTGCAAAGAGCAGAAAGGTAGATGCATGAATACTCTGGGGCTTGTTATTAGCAAAAGCTTCTCTCACTTGTTTGTATAGACAATAGTAGTTTTTTCATATATTTCAAGAAAAAGAGTTTAGATGAACATGTCAATCACTGCACTAAGGGAGCTTTATCCCTGTAATCTTAGAGGTCACAGAGGGGATGTTTCCATTATTGTTTTTAACATGCAAAGATAAAATCTAGAAGAGTTGATGCCATAAGACCAGCACATGTTGAACTTCCTAGAGTGCATTTTTTCCCTACCTCTTAGTAAATGCACATGGTTTTAAGATTAGCAATAATCTATGCAAAGTTAAATATTTATGAAAAAAGTTTCACTTTTAAAATATCATCTGCATTTTTATCATGCATGTTTATGGTGGATAAGAGGAAATGTGTTTTCAGTCAAATGGAAAAGCATCAATGTTCTCTTTCCTGTAAAGGGCGTAAATTCTTTCCCCTAAATACAATATGCAGGAAGTTTCCAAGGGCTCCAAGATCACTTAAACAATCACCTTTCTGACACAGCTGCCAACCCTCTTTTGGCCTTAAAAGAAGCAGCTACACTGTTTTCTGGAGTGTCTAATCTCTGTTAGATAGATTCCATGGAGACACATTCCAATAGCTTATTCTCTGTTTCATTGTTTCTTTAACCAAAAGAAAAAGAGAGAGGGGAGAGAGGGTATGAAGGGGGAGAAGGGCCGGGGGGAGTGGGGGGGGGGGGGATTGAACGGACAGACAACACTGGAGAGAGATACTTCCAGACCAACGCAGATATTTTAGAATATATGTTTTTTATCTCAAAGGAGAAAGAACACTTGCAGTAATACTTATCTTCAGTAAAGGATATTGTAATTTTTAGGTATTATTATGCGTTATATGCTGTATTTATCCTTATGTTTGAAAAACTTTCAAGCCTAATATTGAACAATTAATTAATCAAATATTTGTGGCTATTGTTTCAATGAAGACAGATATAACGTTGTGTACATACTTGTTTTTCGGGCAAAAAAATGTTATTAGAATTCCTTTTCAAAAATATCTTTCTCATATTAACATCAAGATGCCACTTTTATATCCTATATCTAAACAAAAATTGAAAAGGAAATTAAACCCACTGTATTTCTCACGTTGTGAACTATCAGAGCAGAGGGAGCAAAGAAAAGTGTACTCACCTTTTATGAAAAGATATCATAACTGAAATCAAGGTAGAATGACAAATGGAGTCTGTTTGCACTATAACAATTTTATATGGGGCCTTAGATTAAGTTCTAATTATAAATAACAGTTGCTTCTAAATAATAGTTATGTCTCCCTTTATATAAACACCTGCTGAAAACACATTTGAAACCTAACTTTGGCATTTGTTCTTTTATACTGTGGTGTTTTTTCATCCATTAAGTTAAATCAAAACTAAAGGATAAAATGGAAATGCTTCCAAAAAGTACATTAAGGAAAAAAAAAAAAAAAAGAAAAAAAAAAAAAAAAGACCATACACTGAAAGCACAAAAGCAAAATCATTTTATAGGTTGTCCTAGTACTTAAGAAAATATGTCTTATGATAAGTCATACTGTCAGACACACTATTTATATGACCTAGATACAGCTAATATTTTAACAGAGAAATATTGAAATGTGAAACTTGTACAATAAATTACTGCTGACTCACTGAGACAAAAAATAATAATTAGTTCTCAACAGGATAGACAATCTTGAAATAATAGCCATGTTTAGACTTCTATTAAGTAAAAGTAGGATATCTGTATACAGAAGAGGATATAGAGGAGAAATGTACAAAAACCTGTTTGATTTGTATAGTTCTGTTGCTTAGTATACCAGCCTGGGATTCTCATTGCAATTCTACAGTCAAAATAATAACAAATGTTCTCCTGCATCAAATGATAATTTCTAAGTAATAACCATTCAAGCAATGGTTTATTAGATTTCCAGTGTCAGTTACTGATGCAAATACAGGAAATTATTATTTTTTTATACATCATCTCCATTGCTGATGAAATATATAACATCGATTTTTAGTTTCCCATAGGAACATTTATAAATGTATTCATGTGAATATCTGGATTTTCTGGATTTGTTTTTGTTTGTTTGTTTTTTGTTTTCTTGACAAGGATGGCAGTGATATCTCGTCTTACTAAGATTCTGTGATCATCAGATGAGGACACTGTTGCAGTCCTTGTGGTAATAAAAACTCTTATTTAAAATCCTCAAAAGAGCCATTTAGGAAAGGATATGAGTAATATTTGAAATTCAGTGCATATGACCTTGACAGACAGCCAATACAGAGCACTAGAGAAGAACATACAGTGAAATCAGTATGGAAAAATAACCATCCTTTCAAACAGATCCTATCAAGGAGTTTATTTCTCTTCATCACTCATTCACAATGGAAATGTGTTTCAGTAAAATGAAAGTTTCCATATCCACACATATGGACCAGGGCATTCACCAAACCCCTATTTTATACAGTACTGCATCTTAAAAGAATCAAGATGGATATACTGGAAAGTCTTCAGTATATATTTGCCCATGAGTATAAGAAGTTAAAGAAATGAACATCTCAAAATGGTACATACATTTAATTATCCTCGACTGAGGCTCTGATTTTCCAGCTAAACAACATATAATAGGTCACTGGAATGCTTCTGGCACCAGATCATAATGTTCAGAGGTCTCTTCTCTAGCTAATAACATTTTTTTTAATTTTTTTTCACATGGGTCCTGAATTACTTAACACTCTCTTGAATGGATTCCTCTGTAACTCAATAAAATGTACTAAGGGGAACCAAGGAGCAATACGGGTGCAAATTTGATTTATCTACCACCCACTCTTTAATCGCTTCAGTGACTAAAGTCTCTGACCATTTAATCATTGAGGCACTAGTAATATGCCCAAATGATCAGTTACAGGTTTTTAAAAACTGCCTTGTGTGCTTGCATTAGGAGCTTTTGGTAGACCGCAGTGGGAAGGAGTTGCTATAGAAACACCACCTTAACACACTCCATTCATTGAAGAATATAAAGAGATACAATGGTCGCTGAATAACTACTGCTAATCCACATAACATTCAAAAATTACTAGTTTTTTTGCTCTCAAAATTCTCACTTAAAATGCCAGAACAACTCCCCTACTTCTCTGCACCACAGCCTCCTTATTTTACAATCCTGATTTCCAATTCAAACCTTTTCAGATGGAACTTTGTTTGAGTATCTACTTGCATATGTTATTTAGTTTTGCTCTGCACAGGCAGCTAAATTCTGCAGTGATTAGCACAGTATGAAAGACTCAACAGAAGTAAGCAAAATAAGTTTCTTCATCTGAAAAAAAAATGTGCCAAAAACTTGAAAAATAAGTTGTGATCATCAGTTTGGACTAATGTTTTGGGAAAAATGAAATAAAATAAATAAAATAAAATAAAATAAATAATAAAATAAAATAGATAAAAACACTTTTGTTTCCTTTTCCTGTAGATTTTCCTCTGTGATTCAGACTGCCTGAAAACTGGAGTCCCAAGCACTGATTAAATTAACCTGGTTTTTAGAATTTTTCTCCTTTCCCCACATCTCACTGGCTTATGAGATGTGTTCTTTCAGCCACTCCTTATTCAGTTATAAACATCCTCAAATCTTTAATCACTTGTGAGTGGATAGAAGCACATGCATGGTACAATTAATCTTCTTGTTTGGGTACTACAGTGATTCATTCTGAGATGACAATCACTCAAGAAATTTTGAAAATTAAATCCATAGAGGACTAAAATTAAATCCACACCATCACATTCCTCAGTCTAACTTTAAGCATTTCACTCAGGAGGTAGATCTGCCTCCTAGACTATCTTCAGCATGGGGGGAAGTTTAAACCCAACAGAATATAACGAACTCTTCCAGTTAAGACTTTGCTGTTCTGTTAAAAATAAAAACAAAAGAACACATGAAAAAATACTAATGATTGCAAAAATGCATTTTTTTCCCCCATGAAGCTGTGTTAATATCAGGTAAGTTTTTTAATAGGAGAGAAACAGAGAACACATATTGGTTTCTCATTTTAACTGGGAAAACAGTGAAGTTTCTTTAATTTTATTTGTACTCTATCCCAACTTTTCTCATGGCCAGCATTATAGAAAGTTCACTTTATTTCTAAGATTTAACAATTATTGTCCTTCAACAGTAGTTGGGACATCTTATTTTCTAGACATAAAATGTATTTATATAGAAATTGATTAACTTATATGTTAATAGTAGCATAACATAATGTGCATGTTTATCACAAAATAAATAAATAAATAAGGATATGAAAACAGAGAGGGGGAAACAAACAAACAAGCAAACAAGCAAACAAAAAAAAAAACCTTCTGGTTTAGGGAGTATTTTCCTTAAATACATCTGTTTTTCTGCTTTTTATGAGCAATGAAAATTAATTGCAAGAAATCAAAGCATTCCATGAATATTATTTCATTTATTTATGAACAAGGTTCACCTCACTTGGTACCATAAGCCCAAAAATCACAGACAAGTTAAATGTCAAGTTCTTTCTCGTTATGTAATCTCACCATGTTCATATGAAACACAGTCAAGTGAGGTGCTAAAAAATGCCCATAACTATTTTACGAACTTTGTATAGGTGATATAGAGTATTATTAGCAGTTTGGGGAATTCTTTTTCTGCAACACCTATATTAGGATAAGAGCTATCTCACTAATCTATATTATACTCAGGATTATACCAGTCTGTGATCTGATGTAATGAAAATAACCTCCTAATGTATTAGGTCTTCTCTGCTTTTGTGCTGTATTTCCCATTTCAAAGATACTTTGATGGTACAAAAACTCACCCTGTAGTGTAAGTGCACAGTCCCTATTTCTCTCTTCTATTAAACAAATACTTTATTATTCATTCCAAGAAGTAGTTGGAATTTCTTTTCTGAAATTCCATTTCTGAAAGTAATCACTCCTGTAAAATTCCCCCAATAAAGTTGTTGGCTTTCTTGTGTCCTGTATCTGTTTGAAGATAACTTGTGTTTTATTAGCAGATTAGCCATTCCCAAGGCAAATATTAATTTATGTCCTTTCTCTTTTCTTTTAAAGCTTCTTACAATGTAAAACATTGTGAAAACTTGTCAATTCAGACAACAAGGTTAAAAAGAAAGAAGGAAAGAAAAAAGAGAGAGAGAGAAAAGTAAGATAAAGAGTGAGAGAACAAGAGAGAGAGAATGAAAGGGGAAAAAGAAAAAAAAAAAAAAGACAAAAAAACATTTCTTCAGAATTTGCCTTTAACACTGCTTAGACCCAAGCACAGGTGCAAATTCACTGTTTAGTGGTAAATCATATCACAAGATGAGTATCCTGAATTTTAAACAAGTTATTTTTTCACCTCTAGCTTGCCATGGGCACAGTGATTTGAAATAACTCTGAAGTTAAGTGACTATGCAATGGTAGCTGACTGTATAAAATAACAAAATTAAATAAGCCCAATAGGTTTTGAGCTTAATTAGATATTAGAACTATACTGCTTAATTTTAGACCACTACCTCTTCTGAGTTATATACTAAATGAAATAAATTAATAAATAAATAAATAAATCAGTTATTAAGTCTGTAATCATTACATGATTTTGAAGGTTAATTGGTAATAAAATCTGAAATGTCCAAGGTGTTTCAATCACAACTATTATATCATTTTTAGAATAAAGATCACATAACTATTGAACTATAACAGACCTCCTAGTTTTTATGAAATATGTCTCAGGAGGTCTGTTAATCTCTTCTGAGCCATCTGTCCTATTTGAATCAGAGAAGATCAGGACTTTCAGGATCAGGTGAAAGTAGGGCAATGCATTCTGGGACATATCTAACTTAGGCAGAAACATCCAGGAGGGGCTGTTAAATTAGAATCATTGAACGGGGAACATGAATAGCTAGAAGTCTGGCTAGAAGACTTCTAAAACTGCAGTTCTTCACATGGAATTTTACCAAAGCTTGCTTAAGATAGAGAAAGAAAAAAGACAGTGGTTGAACTTGGATTCTCCAGATTTTATCAGAAATTACATCCCTCATCTTTCTGCTTTATGTCTCCTGTTCGCTGTTGTTCATAGCTTAAAAAAATATTATTAATAATAAAAAATCTCTTTACCCAATCATTCTTTTTATGTAAGTACATACTGAAAAATAGCAAAATAATTTAATGTGACTGTTGATCTCGATTGTTGAGCTTCTGCCAGAGGAAGAACTGGGGCAGACTGATGCACTAATGTTTTTTACTACAGGATGTACTTATGATATAAAACATTTAAACAACCACTAAAGAAAGTAGCAATACTTAACTGACCACAGAATGATGATAATGAAATTTACTAAATCCTGGTAATTGTCTCAGTGTCACAGGAAGATCTGTTTGGCTGGGTAGAATGAGCTGTTGAAACAGAAGCCATTTCCAGGAGCTGGTGCCAGCAAGGGCCCAGTGAGCTCAGTAACCAGTGTTACTCCTTGGTGCTCTGTTATGTTCATATGAGAAATCTTCACAGTGCTTGTATATATCTTCACTTCCAGAGTAGTTTGCTGTTGGTTTATCAGCTCAACCCTTGATAAGGAGAATGTGGAGACTTCTCTTTAATTGGAGCCATAGACTTAGGAGCAGCCTGAGAAATTTTAATGGCTTCCTAGTTGTCGATAGGGAGCTGGATTTTTTTTCAGATTCAGCAATTCAACAAAGAGCAACATTTTCAAAGCATGTTAGTGACAGTGAGTTCAAAATGCTGTATGTGCATTGAATGCTCCCACTTTCCGCAAGCAATATTGTCCAACAAAGGAAAAGCACTTTTTATTATTTTAACTGTAAACATCAAAAACTGGATCTCATCTTTCTCCTCTTCAGCTTAGTATAAATAACAAACTAGTCAAAGAGCAAGAACTGCCTTAAGCCCAATACAAAAGAATCTGAATAGTCAGAGTGAAAAATCCGAGTTTCAGGTGTTATTGCTTCCTGATAATATATAATATTGTTATGTTAAACCACTGGGTTGACTAGACTGAAACCTCATGATGCACCTTGCTTTCAAGCACATAGTTTTAGAACCTGAATTTTAGAACCAGTTTTCCTAATCTCTGAAACCAACATGTACAATGAAGTTAAAATATCTTTTTTTTTACATTCCATTTGTTAATAGTCATACTGGTTTTATGCTTTTTTTTTTTTTTTTTTTTTTTTTTTTTCAATGCATGTTGAAATACTGTGCAAAACCATAAACAATATTTAAATGCACATTTGGAACAAAATTGGTCATATTGGCATCCACCTTCAATACTTCATAAAAATCTCTACGGTACCAGATATACTGATTACAGAGCTCTCAATACTATTTTCCCAAGACAGTGTGCTTCACATCATCTTAATAGCACACATATGTAAGCAGACATAAAGGACTTTTTAACTGTGATAAGACACAGTGGGTTTTGCAAACATAGGTGTTGTGTTGTTTTGTTCTGTTCTGTTTGTTTGTTTTTCTTCTTGGAACTGAACAGTTTGTCTAACTAATAAGTAAATACAGTGGGAGGATTCCCACTGATGAGAAGACACTTAGAAGAAAATAATTCCAAACACTTAAAAGCTCCTGATATTTCATTAAATTACTGTGGCTCGTTGAGGCACCACATATGAGCTAAGCCAGTGTAATAGACCCGTTGTGTACTCTCATCTCATAGTGGATACAAAGTAAAACCAAAATAAACCACTTTCATTACATGTTTTACTTCTCATTTACAAGGGGTTAAGTATCCATATGAAATCAATTATAACAGATGTCTGACATGTGTTAAGTCAATTACATGGCTGAGTCTGTATATCCTGACCATGGACCTATACTGATAGGAAAGAATTATTCACATTCTTCACTTTAAAGTGGCTTTATAGAGGTATGCTTGCCATTGTTTAATTTATTCCTATAACATTTATTCAATTTTACTTTATTTTTTAATCATGGCCATGACCTTGCTTTTCATATGACCTCACCATCTGGAAGGCTGATATGATTATGACCAGATCACAGAACAGCCATGCCTCTGGCCCTAAGAATGCCATTAAATGGAGAAGGGAAAATACAAGGGAGGTACATTATTCAATTTAATAATTCAGTGTCAGCTAGGAGATGAGAGCCCCTCTGGCATTCAACCAATGTGAGAGTTCCTTCTACTATACCAGGGTGCTCCACTTATATTCTTTCCCTACCTAGAGATACTACCTGTAATCTACAGGTCACTAGGGTCCCAGGTAATCTCCTGAGATATCATTCAAGAAGCTGGTGCCAATGCCTGGCAATTCCATTTTATGTGTTTCTTTGTCCTAAGGGATTTGTTATACAGTTTAGAGATGAAGGGAGGTTATAGTATATTCTAAGGTCAAAAGAGATGGGCTGACAGTATTGAGGGCTAAGCTTTCAGATGAAAGCACTTGAAAACAGTCAGTGCACCTTATTTCACCTAAGGTTTATTTAAAGACAATCTGGCAGAGATTGAGGGCTAAAATTAATTTTCTGTGGGTGTCAGGCTTCTTTGGATGCATACCCCTTCCTCAGGGCAGCAGTAGCACTGCTAACAACAGTTGTTTGTTCCCACACTACCTCATGTTATCAGACAGGAAAGTGTCAACTTATTTAAGATGACCGGGTTCCTAACATGAGTGTCATGGGATAACATTTTTTGTACATTAAAATTTCATGACTCTGGCATATTCTTGGCATCTTCTGTAGTGACTAGATTTTATTTGTGTGTGTGTGTGTGTCAAAGACCTTTGCACAGAATGGTATTTTGACTTAAGTCTCTAATGACTTCTAGAACACTGCAGATAATAGCCACAGCAGTAAGCACGGGGTAGGTGACCTCAGACACATCTGATAACTACAATGAACATGCCCACAGAGTGATAGATTTTTTAATATAGCCAGATTCTGGATGATGCCAACTCAAACTGGGATTAGATCTCCTGAAGAAGATGTGCTCCCACATCCTGCCTTGGTCAGCTTGTTTTGGAGAGCATGAACATGGCCTTGCCCAAGGGCAACCCCACTAACCTCTGCTGTTTATGCCTTATCTGAAAGTCTCCATTGCCTCCCACTGTATGCAGACTGCACCATTAAAGGGGCACAATAGACTCATATCTGAGTGCCAGTCTTTCAGGGTGTCCCCAGGCAATACAGAAAACATATACTGGGTTTTACAAGGTTCTTGACTTTTTATAAGGTTCCTGCAGATATCTGTAGTCATGTCGTCATTGTGAAGCCAGTAGGTCTGGTATAGTGAGCATGTTGTGAGAGCAGCTGACCATACTGGCCAGCAAGGGGCAGTAAAAATATGACTGCTGGTGTCTGAGAAACCTCAGCTGTAAATACCTATTGTATATCCAATCTAAATGTCTAAAAAAAACACTCTTATAAAAGCTTTTAGATAGTAGTGTAGTTGTAACTATAAAGCCAGGCTTTTAAAGGAACTTTGGTGCATATTGTTCCCATAAAACTCATAATTAGGCACCCAGATACTTTTGAAAATATTCACTGCAATGATTTTATGGACTCAGGTTAAACTATAGCTATTTAAAATTTTGCAGCTAATAATTATATTAAATATTATTTCATAGAGGTAGAAGATGATATTTAACATTTTAGAAAACAACCTTTGTTTCTACTCTCCTTTACCTTGAAAGTCTGTCCTAGACTGGAAAAGTTTTTATTTATTTATTTATTAAATACATATATAGTATTATTTTTGTTTGTTTGTTTGTTGTTTTTTGTTGTTTTTGTTTTTAAATTATTATTTCTACTGAAAACAATCTACAACCCTTGTTAAAGAGAATAAAGTAACGGAACTGAAAAAAATGTCCTCATTTCACTAGCCAGTGAGGAAAAAATGATACATAGAACAAAAGTCCTTGCACTTAGGTGAGAAAATAACAACGTGGTAGCAAAGAAAGCAAGATACCCCTTTTTTCCACTATACAAAGAGGTATGGAGAGCATCATAAAGCTCCAAGCTTCCACAGAAATTTCACTTGTCTCTTTTCCTACCCTTCCTATAACTCTGAGAATTATAAAATTATTTCAGTAGATCTCTGGATGTCACTAGCCTGTGTGATACCTCCTCAGTTCTATTAACTTCCTGAATGATTGAAAGCAGCCAGGGGAGTTAAAAATGCAGTGAAAGAACTGGTTACAGTATAGTTCAAAGGATTTTAAAATGGATGCATAATAGAAAAAATAACTAGCCCATAGGTGCAGCAAAATTGTCCTAAACTGGAAGAATGTAAATTTCAGTTGTGCTCCAAAAGGGAATCTAACCTGTGTACTGCACTAGTTCTTATGAAGTCTTTTTTGAAAATCAGCCGAGGATTATTTTTATTCTCTCCCCCATCCCCAGTCTCACCATTCCCCTTCACCTTTATCTTAACACAGTTCCTGGATGCCCTGTCTTAGATAACAAAAATAATAAGATGTCTTTGTTTCCCTTGTATTTTCTTGTTAAACAATGAAATATCTAATTTCACTATTTCTGCTGTCTGTGGTGAATTTTTTTCACACAGCTCTAGATGGCAGTGCTGATAAACAGCTAATACATTCAACCAGGGCCAGATTTTACTTGGTGAACTGCTACAATTGATTTGGAGTCCTAACCTTTCCTCCACTTACTCCATTTCCCACTCTACCACCTGCAGCCCTATAAACAGAAAAGACTTGCATGATGGAAGCCATCTGTACAGTAACTCATCTCATCAGAGTGCTGAAGAGCTGTTTTGCTCAAGTGTTATCAATGTCTTCCAACTCACTGTGTATTTTTCTTATTGCTAAAAACAATCCCAAGCATTCCTTTTGGCAGATTAGTATGGAATTCAAGTAGCAGATGTTCAAATCACTTTTTTTTTTTTTTTTTTTTTTTTTGTATATCGGATCTACATAAAGATACCAAGATGTGGATCTGATCTAGGTCTTTGTGCTAAGTGTACCAGTTCAACCATCTCTGATCTATAGACAGTAACTATGATGTAAGGAAACAATTGTGAAATTGTGATTATATTATCTGAAAATATATGTTCAATATTTTTATTATTAGCCTTCCTGGGAAATGCCATAATAATAATAATAATAATAATAATAATAATAATAACAATAATAATATTTTTTTTCCTCTATTTTCCCAACAAATAAGGAATGAATGTTGTAGGAAATACCTGAGTAATTGTTGACAGTTTACTGTTGGACAAACTTCCTTCAATCAAGAATCTACCTAATGTACTACAAGTAGAAGCTTCCACATGGCACACCTCAACATAAATTCAGCATCGAAAAGTGTCCCCAGGAGATATGACTGAAGTTGTCTGCTGGAATAAAATCTACTGGATTAGTAGAGCTGCTAATGTTTTTGCCATTAAATGTGTCCCCTTCCTTGCACATATTGAGGCATACACACAGACATCTCATTGTAGTCTTTTCCAGAGTAAATAATTTTAAATACATTTATACTAGTGTGGTAGGTATACTAGTGCCAGGGAAGATTCTCAGGCATTTGAATATGTTCCTCTACACTGGTAATTCTTAGGACCTACTTAAGCACAATTTTGGCACATGTTGACTGGGATTTCCCAGTCATGATTTAGGAGCTAGAACCTTCCAGGAACCATTATCAGTGGACAATTTGCATTTAGATAACATGTTTTAGAGGCAATGAACTTTACAAGCATACAAGTTTTTCTGTCTCCACTAGCTTTAGTGCTCCAATATATTCTTGGACATCTTTAATTTGCTGGTACAGAAATAGCCTAAATGTTCAACATTTTCTTTCTGCAAAGAAGTACATCATTACTTTCAGAGTAGAATTTTCTGAGCAGGCATGGATACCGTAGAATCCAAAGGAAAAAAATAAAAAAATAAAAAAAAAAAATGAAGAGGGCAATGGAGCATATCTATTTATACCATCTCGTTCTAAGAAAGTCTTGCTGAGCCTTGAGGAATATTTTGGATTTTGCAATGAAAGTTTCTCATTTAAGAACACCAATATTAATATTGGTTGAGTTTGACACTTCATAGAAAAACTTTTATACCTGATCAGAGAAAGTTTTTCAGTTGGACATTCTGGGTATTTACCACATGATGGTAGGTAAAATACATAATATTTGTGAATCTCAATTTATCAACTATGAAATGGGTATAAAATTAATGTTTCACATTCATCTATATAAATCATCTTTATTCCTGTTCTTTTTAATCCTTAAGATTCCTTTAGATTAAAGGAATTTTCTAGCATAACTGCTATACTTGTTTTCATCATTATATTTGTTTTCAGCTACCCTGTACAATTACCCTCTAACTCTGATAACGTATCAAGGCATAAATGAAGACAATTTGGTGAACACACTTCAAATTCTACCAGATCGATATGCTTCAAAGCATGTCAGCTGAACACTATTTAGACCAGTTGCTAATCAGGTTTCTGAAAGGGAGTTATTCTATGATGTCAATAGTCAAATAGAAACTTGTCTGATAACCATGTGTAGTGATGGTTATAAATGACAGAAGTGCAGGTACTATTTTAACTTAATCTACTCAAGCAAAAAGTACAGATGTCCACCTGAAAAATAGAAGAATACACCTTATTACAACATGAAATCTGCATACAGAACTCATAAATAGAGAAATGAAACTACCATATAATACAAAATGGAAATGTAGATAAATTAGATAATTTTATATGTTACTTGTGTATAAAAGTCACTTCTGTCATGTATTTAGCTCATAGGAGAGGTCTGACATCCTTTTATCATTATTGCCTAGAAAGCTAATACTTTTTTAGTAACTATTCAAGGCTACTCTTAATTAGAGAATAAACATTTTATATCTGAAAAGAAAAGAAAAGAAAAGAAAAGGAAAAGAAAAGAAAAGAAAAGAAAAGAAAAGAAAAGAAAAGAAAAGA
>NC_048895.1:79155937-79160785 GCF_011077185.1 Oxyura jamaicensis | reverse complement strand
AAGAAAAGAAAAGAAAAGAAAAGAAAAGAAAAGAAAAGAAAAGAAAAAAGGAGGATTTTTTTTTATTATTTTTTTTTTTTTCCAGGAAGTTCCTGCAGTCAGTTCCAGCAGCTATGAAACTTGTGATGTTTTGTTAGACCTGAAACATTGTAGGTATGTATCACTTTTGATAATGATTCTGACAGGAAGGCTTCTGAGAGCTGATGGGGACTCCATAATGAGAAAGTAGAAACTAAAAGGAAGATATTTTAGTCTTAGAAATGCAAAGACTAAAATACTGTTTCATAATAAAGGATGTATTATATATATTGTACACCTTCTGTAAGTTTGTATGCTTGTACTATAAGATTATTCACCAGATTTTCTTTCTATAATAGTCTAACTAACTGAGAAAAAAAAAAAAAAAAAAAAAAAAAAGGAAACTGTGTACAAGTAGTCTGGAAAAGCATTGCCCTCATCCCTGACTATTTTGACTGTGAGTATAGAAGAAAAAATAAAACAAAACAAAACAGAGCACTGAAAATGGATGTCTTGACAAGATTTTCAAGTTTTGTTTCAATCTGTACTTATCTTATTTTTCTTATTTAGTGTTTGGTCATTGGAAACTACAAGTAGTTGTAGTATCAAACTAGCTTTCCTTAGTAAGGCACACAGCTCCTCCAGGAAATATAATACTAGATGAAAAAGTAGGTGATTTGTCCTATATTGTGTGTTTGCTTGTCTGAAATAGGCCACATTAAATATCTTAAATGTCTTAAATGTCTTAAATGATGAAATTTTTATCAATTTCTGTGGCAGTTTTTATAATTTCTTAATATTGTTTTATCAGCTCAAGATTTTCTTAAATCAAGCTAAAATTTTCTGGTTAAAGATAATGCTCATTCCTTCATATTCTGCCCTTGTTGGCTAATGAGAATAATTGGTCTCTGTACTCTTACAATGTTCCTTTATGTAATGTAGACAGTTATTATGATTCCCCAGTGATCATTATGTTTAGATATTGAACATCTGCTCTAGAGTTTATTGATGCAGCAGATAGTACCAATATCTGCTGGGAGTAAGAGCACATTGCAATGTGTAGTCATTCCGGGAATCCTACTTTCAGGAAGGTCACTGTAGTAAATCTAAGACACCTACAAAATGCAAAGTTCTCATCATGAATGCTAAGAAGGTATATATTTCTTAATGCGTGAATTAAGTCTTTGCAAAGCAAGAGGAATGATTTATTAAAAGAATATAAAACTGTGATAGTTATATATATATATATAACAAAACACTAATTTTCTGTATCTATATTTAATCATGTTTTCATTGTGTCTTAAAGAATCACATAAAGTGTTATGTTTATTCCCAGAAATTTTGTTCTGAATTCCCATGAGTTTTTGACATTTCTATGATAACTCCATGCTTGAGAAGAAAATATTACAAGCCTGACAGGTATTTACAAGCAAATCACTCATTAGTAAAGTATGTATTATTTATAAAGTTTGTCCATTTTTTCAATCCCTACTTTGTCTCAGAGTAATTTTCAGGTAAGAATCACTTCCTTTTAAAGTCTACAGGAAAAAAAAGAGAAAGTTTTCAGCAGGATTATAATTAATAATAATAATAATAAAGAAAAAAAAAAAAAGAAGATGACTTCAGGCTAAAAGAAAATCCTGATCTACAGATCATTTCTCCTTTATTAAATAATTAATGCCAGCTACACCAGCATACTTATATCCTTCACAGATAAGAAATAATTAAGTTAACACCAGTAAAAATGATATGTAATGTCTCAATCAGTGAGAATTTTTAAGTGGGAACAGGGGGAAGGAAACCAAAAAAAAAAAAAAAAAAATAGGCCTTTGGGCTTCCTGAAGTTTAAGTGAAAGGCACATTCACATAGATGCAAATCCTATTTCACTTTAAGAGCTTTGTATCATGTTATAATAATCACTGTATCTGCCAGCAAAGTAATGATGTTTCAATGGCATGTATACTCTACACTTATGTTTTTTCCTCGGTTCCCAACAATGTTTTGTGAGCACAACAACAACTAGACAATTTTGTTGAGGGCTACAATAATAGTAAATAAAATAAAATAAATAAAGTAAAATAAAATAAAGTAAAATAAAATAAAATAAAATAAAAAGATAAAATAAAATAACAAAATAAAATAAAATTAAAATTAAAAAAATAAATGATATCTGCTATTGTCAGTCAGCATGATATATGTAAGCGGAAGTTATTATCGCTTTTACTTTCTCATGCAGCCCCCAAAATTCATTGCCATGTGCTGTGATAAAGATGTGACTGAATGCTAAATATCGTTGTAATATGTTTATATACTGATGTAGTGTGGTGGCATCTTATTCTTTGTAAAAGCAACCAGAATTCTGAAAACCTTCCAATCTGAAAGCATGAGGTGGGCCAACTGGCACGATACTTATGAAAGAGGTATTCATACTATGCATATTGCTAAGCTGCCCATTGTGAATGAAAGAGAGACCAGAAAAGTGTTATTGAAGCAAAGCCTAGAAAAAGAGCATCGAGAAGATGGGAACAATGAAAGACAGAAATGAAATGTCAGAATAGGATCACAAAAGCTTGAAGCCCTGTAGCAAGCTTGGCAGGTGAACACATGCTGCTGCAGATTGCAGCAGCAGGACAAACCATGAGGTTACTATACATAGTTGGCAAGGTTGTTAGAATCCATTTGGGGTAGATTAGGAGCCCTGCAGAGAAAGGATTAGCAGCTATGAGCATAGTTTAAATAGCAGGAAGTTGGACTGAAAATCTACAGTCCACTAATATCTATACTTTGTCTTTCTTCCCTGTTGTCTCTGGAAAAGATGAAAATTTTAAAAATGATTTTTATTTATTTTTTAAATGTTTTTAAGTTTTGTTTGGATATGCCTGTCCAGAATAAATTTATTTTCCCTTCTCAACTCTGGAGACTGAGAATTGCCTCCGTAGAGGAAAAGGAGAGAAAGGTCCAGGTGTTTTCACTTTCACCATCTCTAGTATCTCTGCTACATTCAAGAAACATCACGGAATCAAGTCCATTCAAATTTCTGTGGAAATACTACAACCAGGAAACACTCTTCTGCTTTTCATATGAGTGCTCTGTGTTCTGATTTTGCCCACTTTCTTATAGATGTTCTAGAAATCCAGCATGTAAACCTAGAGGTATCCTTAGATTATGAGGATTCACAATGGATCTCATTGAAATCTCATGCCCATTTTTTAGCACGGACTCTGTAACAATTACGCTTAGTTCTTCTTGATGATGGAAGCTTCAAAAATTTCCAGTTTTCTGCAAGTTGGTTAACCTCCTGCTTAGGTTTCAGATTTGAGGGATAGGTAGATCCCCTGCACTACTTCCTCACCAAGGAGTCTGTCCTTTGCACTGAAGCTGGGGGTTGCAACATCATCTTCTCCATTTCTATTTTGGTCCTTATTGTCCCTATCTGGAAATGGTATGAGAAAACGACTGCAATGAAAAAGCTGCGCTTCAATTCTGTGGGACAGAAAGGAGGAATGTCAGAAAGCAGGGGTTCTCATTTTGTATTCAGTGATCCTGTTTAAACTCTCAGGCAAAACCCTCACTGCAGTGTATACATCAAATCAAAATCAAACTGGTAGAAATAAATGTATTTATATATCTATTTATTTACCAATTTAATTATTTATTTTGCTAAGAGGACTCACCCAGACAAACTATTACAGCTAGTTATGTGATCTGTAGTAGAAAGATAATAACTGTAGCGTTTATACTGATTCCATGAGGCATATGGATTGTATTGTCTGGCTTTGGTTTATTACTTAGCTCTTATAATAAGAGATCAGCTCAAAAGTAAATAAATAGAAACCAGTGTGTGTTCAGAGAAGTACTAATTTTACCACCTGCATTTCCATTTGCTCTGAATTATGATTGAAAAATAAATACATAAACTTTGCTTGTATGGACTTTTAGCTCGATCTTTTCATTACAATTGAACTATACTGGTGAACTCTTATATCTGACAACCTGTAGTTACCTAGGTATATTCTTCCACATTTTACTACTTGAAAATAAATTTTAAGTTATTCTAAAGAATAATTTCTACAAATATCACTGTCTATGTACTGTGATTTTTTTTTTTTACTTTTTCTGTAGCTGAATCTTACATTTCTTTCCATAAAATTATTGAATACATAGATGTGAATGGGGATGGTGTTGAAATAACAGAGAAAATGGCAAAATGTTCTGCAACATCCGTTTTTTCCCTCCACTCTCTGACACTCTGAGACACCAATATTCCTCATCCTCTTATGACTTTTTTTTTTTTTTTTTTTTTTTTCTCAGTTTATAGTTCTTGGTCTCATTGCTCTGTTAATGACATAGTTCAGTCTCATCAAAACAGAACTTGTTCAAGTCTTCCTTTCTGTGTAACTATTGACAACATCTGTTTCCTTAGAATCTAAAAGTCATATTCAACTCAGATGTCTTGAAGTCCTTGTGTACATACTATCATGGTCTTAGGGATTTTTTTCAACATGTTTTTGTATGTGAAAGGACATGCAGTTTTTTGTTTGTTATTGTTTTGTTTTGTTTTCCCAAGTAACTAATATTCCTGAAGCTCACTGTTTTCAGTTTGTATTATCATTATTATTATTATTATTCCAGCAATGGATTTTCCTTATTCACATATATTCAGAGCGATGCTGCAAATAGCATTTTAGATGCTATTAGATTTCTTTTTCTCTTCCTTCCTTTCTTTCTTTCTTTCTTTCTTTCTTTCTTTCTTTCTTTCTTTCTTTCTTTCTTTCTTTCTTTCTTTCTTTCTTTCTTTCTTTCTTTCTTTCTTTCTTTCTTTCTTTCTT
>NC_048895.1:79056390-79140937 GCF_011077185.1 Oxyura jamaicensis | reverse complement strand
TCAGGGTACTGGGAATCCAGAGAACAACCGGTATTGCCGCTAAAGACGCAAAGAAGGCATTGAGCACCTCTGCCTTTTCCTCATCTCTTTTAACTAAGTTTCCCCCTGCATCCAGTAAAGGATGGAGATTCTCCTTTGTCCTCCTTTTTGTGTTGATGTATTTATAAAAGCGTTTTTTGTTATCTTTAACGGCAGTAATCCCCAGCTCTCTCTGCCTTTCTTCATAGGAGAGGTGCTCCAGCCCTCTGATCATCTTTGTGGCCCTCCTCTGGACCTGCTCTTACAGGTCCACATCTTCCTTGTGTTGGGGGCACCAGACCTGGATGCAGTACTCCAGATACTAGGGGCCAGTGTGAATGTCCTCAGTCTTTCAGTGATCCTGATCTCCTTTGTAAAGTGCTTTTAAAATCTATACTACATCAACACTGGGTGCTATTATAAGTATAATGGCTATGTAAGCAAAAGTGACTGACTCTGTCACTCATGTCTATCTGTTAACAGAGTTGGAGCTACCAGAATCTGTTTTACTAACAGAAGACATACAGACCCCATTGTCCCATATTTAATATAAACATCTCAAGTCCAAAACATCTGAAGTCATTTGGATTCTTAATATATGATTAGGCAGCCACAATAAAAGAAAATGAACAAACAAACAAAACCCACTAAACTCAGACTAGTGGCTTTACAAAAGATAACACAATAAAATCACAGATTTTTCTAACACAAGACCATATATTTCAATGAGAAAAAACAAAACAAAACAAAACAAAACAAAAAACTTGGAGAAGCAGTTATTTCTTATAAATTCTTGCAACAGAGTTAAAAACAAAAGATTTTGAGTTATCATTAATCAAACATTAAAGAAGTCAATATTAAAAATATAACATATCAGGTTTTCATTGCTTCTTTAAAGTGAAAACATACCTTTAAACTGGCATTCAGTTGATCTTCCCCTTACAGACCACACAGATGTAGAAGTCAGGTTGAAAATATTTACAGACCTTTGTACTATTCTATTATTATATCTTACGCCTTTTAAGATTGAAAAAATAATAAACATTTAAACACAGAAAACAAAAACATAATGATGCTATTAATATACACTCAAAGCACAAGAGATTAGGTGTATAAGCAAAGCTGATGGATAGACATTATAGAACTTGTGACATCAAGATTTATGAGGACTTCCATTTTTTCTAATTACTTTCAAATACTTATATATAATTGCTCAAGTGTCCAAAAGAATTCTTGGTCTTTCCAACTACTTGTATTAATCATGGGTGATGAAGGCCAGGCTGATCAGACTTGAGTAGTTACTGGTTCTGTAAAATAAATTGTTTACTGAAGTGGCCTCTTTGTAATGAATACTGATAATTTGTAAAAATAAATAAATAAATAAATAAATAAATAAATAGAAATTACCTAAAGATTAGTAGAAAAGGAAAAAAATAAAAACTTAATTACTAAAATACAGTCTGCAGCCTGTTTTTGGCTCTCTTGCCTAGAAAGCGGTTATTCTCTCTTTTTATCCCTCCTCTCCACCCCTCACTCCTCCATTGACCCCCCAGCCTCCACCTGCTATTTCTTCTTTCCTTTACCAAACTTCCCGTTGACCTCTTCCCATTGACCAAAACAAACCCACCAAACAACAGGAGATCTGCCTTGGTTCTGTTAGATTCTCTGATTGTTACGTAATCCAAATCTCACGTGCTTTTATCCCACTTCATCTTGTTTAAAGAATAGGCTATATTTTTTTCACCAAAAAAAAGCAACTTTAGAGCACAATGAAAAATTGATTAAACATTTGAATACAGGTCAACTCACAGTTTTCCAGGAAAATAAATAAATAAATAAGTAAATAAAGTTTTAAAAAGTGCTCTGAAAATCCCTTTTTAAAATATACTGTTTAAATCACTCAGTTTATTTACCTGAAAAATCTTCCATTGATGGTTAAAATATAAATTAGAGAATTTCTAGGCTTTAAAGTTCATTATAAACACTTCATAATTCTGTTAGAATCATTCTGATTGACAGTGAATTACGAACTGACTTAAATGAGCAAATACTACTTTACATCCAGGATCTGATATGCAAAAATAATAATAATAATAATAATAAAATACACAAAACAAAACTAAAACTCAGTTCAGTAGAAACTTCTGTATACCATAAGGATATCCAGGATATTATTTTTAATTTAATTAACTTCAGGAACTATAATATTTTGTAGGGTGAATGTTCTCTTTTCTTTAGTCTTCTGTCAGCTATTCACTTGATTGTAACAACCAGCAGAAAGTGTACTTGGGAGTGGC
Source organism: Oxyura jamaicensis (assembly GCF_011077185.1). NCBI lineage: Eukaryota > Metazoa > Chordata > Aves > Anseriformes > Anatidae > Oxyura > Oxyura jamaicensis. Next base: position 79,138,622 of record NC_048895.1, on the reverse strand, counting down.
AGTGGTCTCACTTTAGAGAAATATGAAACAGGTTGGAAAAACATTAATAAAACTGGGGAGGAAAACAGCCTATGATGTCAACACAACCTTCATGTCCATGGCCTGCATTTATTAAAAAAAAAATAAAATATACACTTACGTCACACTCTTGTCATTAACATTTAATGTGCAAAGAGTGGACACATTCTATATTTAATTAAAACACAAAATTATGACTTCCATCTGCACATGCAGACCTGGGAAGGGGCTTAAGGTACACACAAATTTACATCTGGTATTCAAATATTGGTGTGTGTGTATGTATTTTGACCATATCAGATATCACATCATTCCTCTAGAGTAGAATAAATGTGATACTTTATTTATTAACGTATGAAGACATTTTCAATATTTGAGACTTCTCAGGCACTTTTACACGGTTGAAATTATTACAAAGAGCTCAGTTTCTTAGGTTGAAGAGTTCTCTTCAGTCATTCACTTTTTTTTTTTTTTTTTTTTTTTTTTTTTTTTTTGGTTCCTTTGGAAACATACAGAAAATACAGCACTGCTTTTTCTCAAATTCTTGTTTTCCACATTTGGTACCAAGCAGTACAGACCATGTTAAATCCATACAGAAGTCTGCAAGCTCCTTAACCATATGGTATTTTTAAAGCAGGTTGCCTGTACAAACGCTTTCTATCAACCAAATCCTCCTCCTCTTGGCTTGTCATTCTGCTTGTTCACACTGGGTCTAATCCTGGTACAGTCACTCTGCAGCCACCAAAGATACCATCTGCTCTTTGCCCTACTCAGGTTTTGATCAAGCAGTAAGTAAATCCTTCAGGATAGGAAAGGATTTCCTGGAAACTAGCCAAATGGCAACATACTTGGTCATTGCATGGAGCTCTATGTAACACTGGGAAATAATGTGCCCTTTCAATATCTTCACTTGGAGGTAAAAATACTTCTCAATGACAAAAATCAGTCATTGGCCACCACAGAAGTGGTAAAGGAATCTGCACAAAGTTTTGAAAAAAGGTAACATCAAGTTAATATCAGAGTGGTAAAATTAACCCCATCCATGAAAACAGAAATAACGGTTTTATATTATTGCTTGGGGTAAGACGGAGGCTAACACAGTCGCTGAGTAAGCATAACTGCTGGGCCTTAAAATATGTGTAGACCATGACAGAATTGCTGAACTAACAAACTGCTGAGCCAGCATAATGAGTAGAACAGAACAAAAAATAATGCAATAACTGTGTGGTTAAGACAGCTGTAAATGAAAGAAAGGGGAAAGGATGTCTTTCAGCCAAAGAGGTGGCTCTGTGATCTCCGGTCTTCAGAATGAAACAGATTCAGCAGAGGAGAAGAAGGACAGTCTGGACAGCTGAGAAAGGAAGTGCCCTGTGAGTCACAAAGTCACAAGGGGGTAAAAGACAATGCAGAAATCATTGAGTGGGATCAGCAGAAGAGAATCAGCATTGCACATGCCAGGGGCTGAGAATCATCTGTTGTAAAGGTGAGCATTTTCTCCTTGACACACTGGGCAGAATGTGCCTGGATCCCCTGCGATGTTCATGTGACATCTAAGTGACAATAAAGGAATCTTGCAGAGTTTATTATGTTGGGAGAACTTAGGGATTTGGACAGAAGAGGGCCTGTCATAACCAGAATGATATATTGCTAATGAATGTATGCTATTGAATTTACCATAAATATCCATTGTCATTTATATCATCTCATTAATTATCCTATAGGTTTGCTGCAAAGTTATATAGGTAGAAAGATAGGTTGATAGAGATATATATGTATAAATATATTCACTGTCATGTTTAGATTATCACTATCTCATTGTTCTGTTGCTATAATTGCCTGTAGTAGTTAGTTGATTTTGGTTGTTCCACAGTTAAATACTGCTGTCTCTAGTTATATTTACTGTTGCTATACTTGCACTTAGTGGAATTTCTATAAGCTGCCAGTCAACGTAAGCTATAAAATCATCATATATGACTCCTGAGCAGCTAGTCTTCTTCCTCATTGGAAAACATACATTCCTGTGCTTGTACTCATTTCAGGAAATTACAAGGAGGTAATGTACTGATATTGCTAAACTATTAGCCTGGATTCTTATACATCTGCTCCAGGACAACTAGCAAAACTACTAAACCACCAAGCCAACTATCAGAAATGTGTGATTATGTTTCAGTGGATGGCATAGGGTGGAAACCATTTCCAATTGGCAGTTTGGAAGTCATCACCATGCTTTGTCATTAAGGGAGTTTAATTATATGGTCACAGACTTCACTGTGTCTGTTGGCTTCAGAAACAAAGAAAAAAATCTAGCTCACTTTATATAACACACCCAGCCTTATGAATCTTTATTACTCATGTCCATTAAACTTTCAAACACAGTTCTACATTTTGTAGCAGGACTACTTTTCCATTAGAAAAGCAGCTGCTTGTGAAATGAAACTTTTGGAAAAAAATCCTTTCATCAAAACAGGGCTGAAATCAATTGAATTTTATGTAAATATATGTTCAGATGCTACAGAACTTAACAGAGAATGATAGCTTCTCATAAGGCTATGAAACATCTTATAGAGTAATTTAATTCTGTATCATATTCAGCATATTCTAAGAGTCATAAACAGAATATATATATATTTGGCTTTATTATTAAATAGTTACATTTTTATCTATGAGATTTAACATTGTCCTTTACAGAGAACACACATTCATTTTTTTTCACAGTTTTTCCTTGGGATTTTTTCATTTCTTTCTTATTCAGTTTTTAAATAAAAAGTAGAAAAAATATGCAAAACAGAGTACATTTACTCATCCTTCCAAGTGTATAGCAGAATATTTACTCTTGAATTAAAAGGAAAAAAAAAAAAAAAAAAAACAAAAAAAAAAAAACACCAAAAAGAACAGAACATCATCTTTAATTTTGAGTTTATATGAATTTGAGTCATTAAGCTTAAGTCTAGACTCTGAATGACTTTTTTTTCCTTGTCATCTGGTTTTAATTGGATCATATTTTTATGTCTTTACAAAATTACTCTCATGTTATTAGCTATTTTAACAAATATATATATATATAAGACATGATTTTTTGCTATTACTTCTTACTTCCTTACTTAATAGACTTAAAGAACTATTTAGCACTTTAAGGACTATTCTTCTCCTCTTCTGTGTCACAGACAAATTTCAAAAAGGGGGGAGGAAGTCCTCCCTACATCTATTACAAAGTTAATTGTTCCCTTGTGGTATAAGTCACCGAAATGGGAAATATGAAAAGAGACTCTGAGGGCTCCCATGGATGCTCATTTCAATCAGCAAAGGTTTGAAAATGCTTTGAGGTTTGGATATGTTAATTGTGGAAAAATGTTGCCTAAATCAAAATATACTAGTGTGAAAGTACAGAAAGCTCCCCCTTCCAAGAAGAGGCATTTCAGTTAGCAGCCATGTTGACACCAGCTGTTCCTGCTGTGTCTGAGTCCTCCTCACACCCCTTAAGAAGTGCAATACTAATGTCTGTATTTAGCCAGTGCTCAGATATCTGTATTTGCATAAGCATCTATTTCTCATTTCGTCATTTCCAACACAACAACAGTCAATACATAACAAAGGCACTCTGATTTTATGGTGCCTGTTATAAAGCAATATGCTAAATAGGGAAAAGTGCAGTACTGTCACCAAAAGCATTAATAATTCCTGTCAGACAAATAGACATGCATAGTGATAAACCTAAAGAGCAGAAAAAAATATAGATATAAATTATATAAAAAAATAATAATTAATGAATAAATAAGAGTTTTTTTTTTTTTTTTTTTTTTTCCTAAAATCAAGAGGTAAATTCAACCACATTTTCAACAAAAACTCTGCAAGTATAAGAAGCTGGTACTTCATTACTATTTAATAAAAACCACAATTCCAAGTTAGAAATAAAATGTAACTCCTAGAGCTGAAGTTTCAAGTAAATATATATATATACATATATATATTGCATGATTCATGAAAAAATCATAAAAATAAGAATACTGCAGGTATGTTGCTTCTTGTTAGCCAAAAATTAGGATAAGTATTTCACTTTGCTCTCACAAAAATAAAAAGCAGGCTGTGTTCTGAGAGTCAATTTTGTAATTCTTATTTTTTTTCAAAAGTAATATCCCTAATTATATAGGAAAATAATTGCCCTTAAAATGTGACTGCAGAATTTACTGTTTATCTCTTCTTTCATTTCTTTCCATTTAGTTAGCAATTTCTTCTGAAACTACCTCTTCTTTCCATCTTCTTTCCAAAAGCTCAGTGAAAACCTGTGTCTTTGCCATTTTCTACCACATCTGATATTTTATTTTCTCAGCTCTATCCAAACTTATGAGTTGACCTTAAAACATGAGTTTGTTCATGAGGCAACTTTTTGCTTACAAATTCATACAAAATGGCCAGTGGTGACATTTGGTCAACACAGGATTTATTCTTCAACCACTGCATATGGTTAAATTTACAATTATGTTAACTGAAGTTCTGTGTATATATTAAAGGGAGGCTGGAGGCCTAACTAAATTCCTTTCTCGTATATTCAGTCTCCATAGGCACTGCTGTTCTTAGTATCTTTGCCAAAAAAATAAAAATCAGTCCAACACAGTTGTCATGTAAAAATAAACACCAATGAGATCTTCTTCCTGCAGGCTTTAAGGTCATTCTGTTATTCGGTATGGTTCATTGATCTCTTCTATCCCCTGCACCTTTCCAGATTTATTGGAAATCTGTTCAAAGTAGAATGTATCTTACTGCCCACTACTGTAGAAACTGCTGCTAAATGCTGAGTAAAAGATTCTCTTCTGCTCTCTTTATTCCTTGTCGGCCAGAACCAAAGAAAATCTTCCCAAGTCTCTCAGCCATCAGCTTAAAACAGATGAGCTGGGAATACAGGTTGAATACTTTCTGCTGCTCTTCAATTGGACAAGTTCAGTAGTTCAGAAAACACCTCGGGACCAATTCATGTCAGTGTGTGTCTCTGCTGCTTCTTTCATTAGCCCGAAGAGCCTCAAAGTAATTTAAGTCAATGATCTGATTATTAATAAAGAACCGCACCAGACATAGGTCAGACATTCCTGCTTTGTATTTTTCTTCCTTTTAATATATCATGGTATTAAACAGCAATGTGAAGAGAGAAACCACATTGCAACTAGCAAGAGAGATATCCACCTACCTATTTACTTCCTGATGACGTAAGCATATCATGGCATAGGACAGCACTCATGTACACATATGTAACTTATTATTAAAAAAATGAAGTTTCATTCACATTCATTCAGGTTATGTCCCCTTTTCACTCTAAATTCAGATGTACACACAAAAACATAAACATATGCTGGGAATTTTACTGGAAGCTCAGTAGCTGAAATTTTATCCCTGAAGTTTAATTTATTTTTTATTCCTTTCCTTTTTTGTTTCTTTAAACTGGAGGTTTCTTGCAAGACTAATGTATGTGCACTGAAGCCAGCAGTGTGTGTTGGATTAATATAGTGGCTCTCACACAGTAGGATCCTGAGGTCTGCAGAGCTCCACCAAAACAAAGGGCACGCCTTCAGGCTGTCACTGGAAAGCAGTGTGCGAAAAGGGACAGGGGCTCAGTACTTTGAAAGAAAGCAAAGTGAAACACTTCCTTTGATTTCTACTGCAGAGACACATCTGAAAAAACAAATTTGTGTCTAGCTTTTTATAAAGTGTTATCCTCTTCTTTCCCCTGCTGCTGAGTCAGCTGTGTCCTTTCCCCATCTGTACCTCATTCCTCTCTTGCCTCCCGTCTCCGTTCATTTTCAATGTGAACATTCACCTGCTTTTGTCCTCATGTTTTTACTATCAAATGCATAATTGGTGTAGAAGGCAATGAGCATGAGCCCTAATAACAGAAGACTCTTCCTCACTCAGAAAATCTGATTTCGCTTTAAACCATTATCTGATGAATAATAGATAACATTACCAGTATGTATATATATACTTTTTTTTTTTTTTTCTCTACCTCATCTTCCTCCTTCAACCCTAAGGAGCAGATACACTGAAGAGGCAGCAGAATTCAGAAAGGGAGTATTTCTCTTTGACTAGACATTTAAACACTTCTGTATCTAGCAATCCCTCTCACATTCTCCAAAGACATCCCTGCCTTCATGACCTCCCTAACCTTGACCCAATCAATTCCTTTTCTCTGTCCACACAAACTACCATGCTGTCCATATTGTGAAGCTTAACCAAATAAATACAATGGTGTTTGTAAACAGCTAAGTATATGTATGAAAGGTATTTCTGCCCAGCAGACTGGTGTGCAAGAATCTTTGCTGACATACTCATGCTCTGAGATTAGGTAAAAATTCATTCATTATGAATTTCTCTAATAAGAAAGTCTTAAGGCCTTTTTCCTGCTATCATCACTTTGTATTTAATATTTCAGGTAGGGTGAATTTTGTCTAACAGTAATTAGTGAATTAGGTGTGTAGAAGAAGAATTGCTCAAGTAACAACTATATTCCACCATATGTAAACTGAATACAAAGCCATTTCAAATGAGGAATGATCTAAACTTTGATGGATACACACAAGCAGCTGTCCTATTCCTGCATACATCCTACAAGCAGAGTGGCAGCCTGGATTGCCTGGTGGATTACGCTTGCATCAGAAACACATAAAAGTGCTCTGTGTATTTTCTTAAACTAAGTAAACATCATCATAAAACCAGGCCAAAATATTCTCAGTTCCTACATACAGCTGGATTTTCTTCTCAGCGTGCAGTAATTCCAGCTCAAATTTGTAACCCAGTCCATCAAATAAACAAAGATATGCCCATCAAATTCAATTAAAATCATGACCAATGTCCTACCATTTAAATAAGCTCTATTAACTTTTTGTCTTCCATTAGTGCAGCTTGCACTTTGTGATGCTGGCCAGAAGGTGTCCATTGGTTTTGTAAAATAGATGGTACTTTTTGGTTTAGTAGCTTTCCTAGGAAATCTAAGATATCTACACACATTTAATGGTAAGCATTTATAATTACAGAGTCAATTCAGATTAGATGTTAGGAGAAGATTCTTCACTGGGAAGTTGCAATGAAACAGATTCCCCAGAGTAGTTGTTACAGCACCAAGCCAGCTGGAGTTCAAGAAGCATTTGGGCAATGCTCTGAGACCTATGGTTTGATTTTGGGGTGGTCCTATGTGGAGCCAGGAGTTGGATTCAATGATCTTTGTGGGTCCCTTCCAACTCAAGATATTCTGATTCTGTGGTTACCTGGAAGGGGTTTTTGTCATCTCTTCAGTCCAGAGTGATAATATTTTTAATTGAAAGAGCACTGATAATCTGTAGCCTCACATACCAGATGCATTTAAGTCTCATGCCATTCTTAGATTTTCCTGATAGTTCCATAAAAGGATTTTAAATTAGTTCTTTTGGAGAAGCTATTACAGGATCTTCTACCTTAACTTTATTGTCAGACCTGAGTGAACTAATGCTTTCATAAGTATTGAAAAGAAGTAAAAGAGAACTTCTTCCTTTCCCATTATTTTTCGTGGTGATTGTTATATATATATATATATATATATATATGTGTTAAATGAGGCAAAGAGTAGAGTATGGCCAGCTCCTCCACCCACTCTGGTCCAGCACAGCTCCTGTCCAGCCTGGTTCCTGGGACCTGGAGTCTCTGCCCAGGCTGGGGGTCATGGCTGCACCTTTCCCTTTTGAAGGTTCAACTGGTAGCAAAGCTGAGCACACATCCCAAAGACACAGACAAACACACAGAGACAGAACACTGACTTGTCCAGTCACACAGGCTGTCCAGCCACATCTGTGTTCAACATCACTTACACACAGGACTCAAACAAACACAAACACAGGCACAGAGAGCCGAGACCCCTTCCTTCTCTCTGGCTGGCAGGGACAGAAATTTGATAGTGAAGACAAACAAAAAGCATTCTCTAGGTTCACAAGCACATGCACATTCATGGATCCCACCAGTACTGTTATAGCCCCTCTGTCTGTCCAGCACTGCTGCCAAGATCCCAGCATCCCTGCCTTGCAATGCACACACATATAGGAGAGGGAGTGAAAATACATAGGAAGAGAGTGAAGAAAAAAATAATAATGGAGAAAAAAAGAAGATAGGACAGGCTGCAGTGATCAAAAACAAGGCTCAGACAGACAAGCATACTGACCAGCCCTGTTTTTCACGCAACCTACCTTTTCTACCTATACTTCTCTTTGTTCCCCCTACTCCCCCTGCACACTCCTGTGGGTTTGCAGAGCTCTGCAGTTTCGCACCCTCACAGTCTGGTCAACCCTCCTCTCCTTCTGGTTCACAATCTGAAAAGTTCTTTCTTCCTGGAAATGGCAACAATGCTTCATTTATTTATTATTATTATATATATTTTTTTTTTTCCATGATCTGATGATATTCAGGGCCTTAGAGGTTAAACTGAACTGGAACCCAGAAATTCCCATTGCCATCTATTAAGTGAATATTTTAACAATGAAGTTGATGAATCGTGTCTCTTTCACCTCTGTTCTTATTCTTCTTCTTCCTGTACTACAATGTCTGTTTCAGTAGCCTATTTTTAAAGTGAAATTGCTTTAAAATAAGTTCAAATAGTCTTTTAAGATGGGGTTTAAAATAGGATTTACAGTAGACTTGGACTATCCCAGGCCACACATACCAAATTTCTTCCTAGTTAGGGTAAATTGTAGAAAATGCAGCTTTGAAGTCTCTCAGAAAGGTCAACTGGAACCCATGTCTTCTGAAATGAATGTTCTAACCACTGACCTTACATACAAAAGGAGAGTGTGAAACACATCACATCTTACAAAAAGTGTAAATGTGCTCAGAGCATACCTAATTGACTGAGCTCTTCCAGAGTTCCTGGTAAAGTTGCATCTGATTTATATATCCAAGACAAAAATAAAAAATAATAAACAAACCAACAAAACAAACCAAGCAAACAACCACACAAAAAATCTGAGCTGAAGTTCTAAGGATGACAAAGAGGAGTTATGGTGCACAAATTCTGCCTTTTCTGGAATTTCACATGAATTCACAACTGCAGGGAAAAAAAAAATATACCCCCACAATATTGTTTTTCCCATAGGTGCATTACTAATACTCCCCTTACATATGTAAATAAAATATAGACACAAATTTCTACTTCCTTACATTTCAAAATCAGATGTGAAAGAAAAAAGACCACCTACAAAACGTGTTGAGGATCTGTAATAGTTTTGCAGCTAATGCTTTTATCCAGACATGACTGAACTTCATGCCCTCCCCAAGCTCTTCCCATCTGCTCAGCGAAGCACAGGGTAAGAAAACATGTCACTGCTGTAAATTGATCTTGAACTTGCCTGTCTCATATCCAGCCCTTGCAAAAATACTTAAAGCCTTAACTACAACTGTAATGTACTCAGGTAAGAAAGGATATTGACTGAGATAGCCAAAAAATCTGGTCATTTTCTTCCTAGTGAGAATCTGGAATAATTTCACTCAAGTTAAAGGTTTAAGTCCTTATTTACATTAGTGGAAATAAAAGAAAAAATTAGCCAAGATAATTTCTAACTTTATGACCATAGTAGACCGTCTCAGGCTGTCTTTGGGCTTTAGTCATAAAATAACATACGTCGTTCAAACCAATGCAGTTGGGGCAGCTTTAAGCACTGCACTTCACTTCTGAGTACAGAAAATACAAGTTATTGTGCATGGGGGATCTTTTATTTCATCAAGATTGCTAAAATTATAAAGGGAACTAAATATAGTCACACTAAAATTACCTCCAAAAGCACATCTAAACAAGACTTAAACAATATAGTTAGGGGGAAACAACAAGTACAGAAAATGTCTACTCTGATTTACTGTAAATATCTCCCTGTGTGATTTTGATGACTCAAGACTTGAAAAGCTTAGAAAAATATATATGACAGAGTCAGCTGTTGTTAACTCTATAAATACAAACAATAAATATTGTATCCCCCCACTAGAACTAAAATTATACTGCTCTCAGCACTAAAAGCGTAATACTACCACCAAAAGAAATTACATGTCATAAGAATTCACTATTAACTATAAAAATGAGGAAAAAATATTTTTTTCATAATAAGTTTTATATTTGTGAACAATAAGTTAGTAGGCATATATAGTTAAAATACTCCTGTAAATATTTTTTACTTATCTGGAAAGTGACTGAAGCATTTTAACATAGAAAAATTTTAACAGTGCAATTTGAATATTAGAGGGAGGAAGGCGCATCTTGATGTCATCTGGTCCAACACCCTGCTCTAACAGACTGCTAAAGCAGGCTTCCCAGGATCACATCCAGACAGCTTTTGAAGATCTCCAAGGAGGGAGACTCCACAAACTCTCTGGGAAAGCTGTGCCAGTGCTTTGTCACCCACACAGCAAAGAAGTGCTTCCTGATGTGCAGATGGAACTTTTCGTGTTCCAGTTTGTGCCCATTTCCTCTTGTCCTGCCCCTGGCCACCAGTGAAAAGAGCCTGACTCCATTTTTGCACTTTTCCTCCAGGTATTTATAGACATTGATAAGATCCTTCCTTCTGTAAGCCTTCTCTTCTCCAAGCTGAACAGTTTCAACTGTCTCAGCATTTTCACAGAATAGATGTTCCAGCCCCTTTACCATCTTGGTGACCTTCTGTTGGATTTTTTTTCCAGTACGACCATATCTCTCTTGTGCTGGGGAGCCCAGACTTGGACTCAGTAGTCCAGGTGTGGCCTCACCAGTGTTGAGCAGAGGGAAAGCTATTACTCTTTCACCCTGCTGGCAATACTTTGCCTAATGAAGCTAGGGATGCCTAATGAAGCTAAGGAAACACATACATTGTTTATATTCAAAATTTGCTCAGTGTAATTAAATAGATAATACACACATATGAAAAATAAAAGCAAAAACAAACAAAACATTAAACAGCAATGATAACCAATCCAACCAGAATAGCAAAAAGGTGAGGAATTAATCTTATTCTGTATTTTGTTCACACTTCATAATTTAAACCAGTCCACATCTAGATCCAGATTTTAGAGCTTATTTATGTGATAAACATTTAACAAAATAACTCTGCCAGAATTGATTAGTGATTGAACCAACCAGATCCACATTCTGTTGATAAATTTCTTCACTCCATTGATACATTTCAAATCACTCTAACAAACTTTTATTCTAGTTTTAATCTATTTGGGGTCTTTATTTTCTTTTGGGCTGATTTTACTTGTTCTGCTTAAGCCTTAGCTTTCAAGAGTATCAGACAGTCATTTTCTATAGATAAAGTGAGCATCTTTTAAATACTACAAAAGCACAATTTAATTACACAAGAATATAGTTTAAAGTGTGTTGCATCACATTAGTGCTCTTTCTGTAACATATGAAATTGAATACTTAAAGCATTTAGGAAAAAGATAGTCATGTTCACATGGAAAGTGCATTAGGCTGGGATTCAGAAAACCTTTGCTTGAATGTCTTTCTTTGTTTTGGTAAGAGTTGTGATAAAGTTGAGAACATCTGTAGTGGGTTTACGTGGCAAGGTTTTGGTAGCAGGGAGGCATAAGGGTGGCTCCTGTGAGAAGGATCTAGAAGCTGCCCCATGTTTGGTAAGGGCCCCAATGCTGACCAGAGTTGAGCCAATAAGTGACGTTGTTTTGTATCGCAGTAAGAGCAGATTTAAGACAGAGAAAAAAAAAAAAAAAAAAAAAAAGAAAAAAAAAAGGAAAAAAAAAAAGAAAAAGAAAAAAAAAAACCGCTGGGAGTGTGAGGGGAGTGAGGAACAGGCTTGCAGGCACCAAGGTCAGTGAAGAAGGAGGGGGAGAGGTGCTCCAGGCACCGGAGCAGAAGTCCCGTGCGGCCTGTGGTGAGGACCATGGTGAAGCAGGCTGTCCCCCTGCAGCCCATGGAGTACCACGGTGGAGCAGAGTTCCACGCTGCAGCCCATGGAGGAGACCCCGGTGGAGAAGGTGGACCTGCACTGACAGAGACTGCGGCCTGTGAAAGACCCCTGCCAGAGCAGATTCTGGGCCAGACCTGTAGGCCATGGATAGTAGACCACAAAGGAGCAGGTGACCTGGCAGGAGCTGCAGCCCATGGGAGATCCAGGTTGGAGCAGATTGTTCCTGAGGGATGGACCCTGTGATACGGACCCATATCTTGAGCAGTTCTTGAGGAGCTGCTGCCTGTGGGAAGCCCATGCTGGATCACTTCAGCAAGGACTGCATCCCATGGGAGGGACCCCACAACACAGGAGATGAGAGAGACCGAGAAGGAGCGGCAGAGAAGCGCTTTAGACTGACCATAACCCCCGTTCCCTCGTTCCCTTGTGCCACTCAGGGGGAGGAGGTGGGAGGGGGCGGGGGGGGGCCCGCGCCCCCCCCAGGTGCTTTTGGTTTCTTTCCTTTGTTTCTCACTTCTCTATCTTGTTAGTAATAGGTAATAAATCTTACTATCTCCCTACTCTGAATCTGTTTTACCCATCACGATAATTACTATGTGATCTATTCATCCTTATCTCAACCCTTGAGCCCTTTTCATTGTATTTTCTCCCTGCTCCTCTTTGAGGAAGGGGAGTGAGAGAGTGGTTGTGGTGGAGCTCGGCCACCCACCCCAGTAAAACCACCACAAAATCACTTTAGCTACCCCTAAAGTTCAGTAGTAAATTAAACCTGCTCAAGATCATTGACTGAAAAGGAAACCAACTACAATTGACTTTTTTTTTTTTTTTTTTCTCTTTTACTTAATAGAATCACAGAATCACTTGAAAAAATGTGCAAAATACCCAGAGTAATGGTCTATTGTCTGTGTTGATTCCTGAATTGTGACTGAGACAAATTTGGAACTTGCTTGTCCTTCACTGTAGAAGATTGAATTTTAGTATCTGGTTGGGGTTTTATTTAGTTTATCTGTATAGGATGTAGCTTTTATTTTTCTCTTCTACATTTTCCCCCATCTGTGAGTAGGGCAGCTTGATACTTACTTTCCATACACTATGTTTTGTAATCTATAATGGAAAACATTAGCTATTATCCTTAATAAATAACATGAAAACAAACTGCTAGAAGATATAACACATTCTTTCTCTCCTTATAATCACTGTCACTCTTCCAGCCTGATATCACAGCAACGCCTTTGTGTCATTACATCTATAATGAAAATATCCTATTGGAAAGGTAACATAAACTTTTTTAAAATGTCTACTAAATGTGTAGTAAATATTATGTTAGTGATATAATCTCGAGAAATAAAAAATCAGAGTGCTATACTTTTCTCATAAGTCTGATGAAATAGATTTTGTTATTATAATTTGAATTGGAATTACTACATATTTAATGCTACTTCATATAGTGATTACTGAAGATTGGATATATAAATATAATGGGATATTTTTCACTAATTTTAGGAGTCAAAGTTGAGAACAAATGAGTCAAGCGTGGGCAGAGGGAATAATAAAAAAAAATGGAAGCTGAGAACATTTTGGTTCTCTATTTAATTTCTTGATGCTTCAAGTAATTTTACTTGAGAAAGAAGTCATATGGTATGTATCTCTGGTATTTTTTTCCCACCCAAGACCTTTGGTTTGTATCTATTTATTTACTTATTTTAAATAAACCGCATCTGTTCATGTTCTGTGAATGTTTATATTGACTGTTTATATTGTAAGGTCCTGGTCCTACAAGTTCTTACATGTGTGAATAATTTCAAGTGGATGAATAGATTTAAAATGTTTGCAGAAATATTTATAGGAATAAGGCCTAAATCCAATTGGTAGTAACTACCTGTGGAAAAGGAACTCTGTCCTGACAGAGCACTTGTGATGCTACAGCTTTGCTAGCTCACTCCCAAGAAACTCTTCTTGTGTCTGTTAATGGTTTCAGTTTTGATATAAAGTCAAAGTTTAATTCCTTAGAAAAAACAACAACCATGACACGTACCATCAAGGGCATTTTCTTCCTTTATTAGTAGAAAAGATAAAAAACCTTAAGCAAAACAGAACTAAACAAAATTCTTTCCATACCTACACAGACAGAGTGAAGAAGAGGAGTTAGTAATTGGATACCAAAGAACCAACTCTGTTGTTGTGATGGGAAAAAAACTCTTAACGTAAGTATTTAAGATATAGCTTTTGGTCTCCTAATCACTTATAAATACTCTAAAAACAAGTATCTTATAGGTAAGCTTGACCCTGAGATGTAAATTTTAAAAAAAAAAGGACAGGCAAAGTCAAGGGGAGCCTCAACCACCACTCTGGATTTAGATTTGAAACATCAGTTTCCTGCTTTTGTGTCAGCCTGTACATGGCAGCCCACACTGCAGGAGACAGGGGCAATAACCTAGACTGTCTCAGGGTAGACTGAGACAGGGCAGACTGGGGATGTCCCTAAGACTGGGCATCCCTAACAGTCCTTAATATCTCTGAGATCTCTTTTCTACCCCTTTAAGAAGGGTGGAAAAGTGGAGGGAGGAGGTTGGAGAATAGTGTGGGAATAGGGAGAGAGTGAGAACAAATTGGCTGCCTGCAAAGTTGATAGACACCCATGGGGCCTTGTGTTTGTCTTTTAATTCCCTAGGCACTGGATACATGTGGTCATACGCTAATCTTGAGCATCTCTAGGCCTTTCTTGCCACGCAAGCAGCTGGGAGGCAGACATCTGCACTGTGAACTCACTGTGTGAGATGATTCTCTCACCTCCCTTCCCCCCTCTCCTGATCAGCTCTGTCTCTGATGAAGCCATGTGTGTGTATTTTCAGGGATGCCTGCAGAGCTTCCTCTTCCACAGGAAAGTCAGAACTAGTCTGAGGAGTCTGGTTCATAGGAAGCTTTGCAGATATTCCCACAGAGCGAAGTGAACATATGACTAAGAATGAATGGCCTGGTTAATAACATTGTTTTGGCAGGATTGTCCGTGAGAAAATTGGTAGCAATAGTTGTTACTCTGACTTTTGCCAGGAAACAACAATTAAGGGCAAAACATGATATACTTAAGGCATTGCCAGGTTATTTCCAAACCACTGTCTTCATTCAGCTTCTTCAAATGCATCCAGAAGTCACATGTGGTTCCCAAAATCCTGAAATCCTGCCCCAAAAGTAAAGAAAAAAAAAAAAAAAAAAAAAAAAAAAAAAAAGTTCATCTATCTTTCCTGGCATTTGAATTGATATTTTGCCTGAGTTGGAAACATACAAACATACCTGAATACCAAGTCATCTGTGATCAGAGCTAACTAGGATACTAGGATGTCAGGAGCAACATTCTGGTGGGAAAAAAATGGACCATCTGAAAAGTCTGCACTGGGTCTGGCAAGGATGGAGATAACTTCCGTCATAGCAGCCTGTATTGTACAGTGCTTTGTATTGGTGACTAAGACAGTGTTGATGTTTTGGATTTTGCTGAATAGTGTCTGCACAACATCAAAGCTTTCTCTTTTACTACCTCTGCCCCACAATGAGTTGGCAGGGGCAAGGCAAGGAGTTAGAGCAGCTGACCTGACTTGGCTAAAGGGGTATTACTTACTATATAGTGACAAACTCCACAATTAAAGATTGGGATATTTTTTCTTTCAAAGTGGTTGTTGCAGACTAGCAAAGCACTGGCCTTCTTGGGGGACCTGGTGAGTGATTGCCTTTGCATCTTTTTTTTTTTTTTTCCCTTCATTTTTCATTAATTTATTAAACTCTCTTTACTCCTACCAATGAGTTTTCTTGCTTTTTCTCTTCTTATTCTCTCCCTATCTCACTGGGAGAGGAGGGAAAATGAGCAAATGACTGTGCAGATGCATTGCTTCTGGCCAAGGTCAACCTGTCATGGCTCGTATGACACTTGCTCACAGTTGTGGTGCTTCTTGCCCAACAAGTATTTGGTCTGCTTCCGTAGTACTACTCTTACAGCCTTGTATGGCATGTCAAAACTGTGACTCAGAAGTGGGGAAAGACAGAAAATTGATTCCTTCAAGATGACTAGGAGAATGTGGCTAAGCACAGCCTCAAGAATGTTTTGTTAGTTCATGCAGATAAACACCTATTTGGCTTTCCTCTATCTGGGTGCTTGCATGGCCGTACACATTGACTGTGAGTACCACTTCTGGCCTCTTCAGGTCAGTGAGGGATCTGTAGTTTTATATGATACCTCCTTGTAAGGCAAAGGAGGGCTGCTTTGTACTACTGCTGCTTTTGACTTCCATTTCACTGGAATAATTTGGATCAGTGGCCTTTCTCAGACCCCAGTCTACATGCAATTTTTACTCTCTGGTTCATTCCACTTGTCTGTACTCTTCTACTGTCAATGCATGCTGCTAAGCCTAGCACTTCCTAGGCTGCTAAAAACCTGGAGTCAGCAGCCATCACTTTACACCATTAATTTTCCCAGGCAGCTGTTGTTCTTCTGAGAGGACAAATCTGCCAATAATTTTTGTTGGTCTGCAGCTATCTGATCTTCTTATTACCCATACTCTCACAAGCACAGTAGAATATCACTGAGAGATAGTATTCCTTACAGCACTATCACAATGTTGAGCTAGTGTCAAGGGAACATGAGTGTGTATCACATTAACACATTTAAGAACTGCTTAAGCCCTGCAACGCTCACCTAAGAAAGTAAGGTTGTGCTTTTGCGGATTTTTTTTTTTTTTTTTTTTCAATTGTGTTAATCTCTAATAAACTGTTGACTTTTCACTATCTGGAAAATAATACAATCATGTCTTTTAAAAACAAACAAACAAAATCACAGTCTGCTTCACATAACTATCACAGCATTTGATACCCCACATTTTACTGTACGTCACTGCAGCTGCTAATTTACAGCAGTTGAGTGGCACAGAAGAGAATCAAAAAGCAAACAGTTTATAATGCAGCTTTGCAACTCATCACGAGGAGTAGCACTGACAATGGATGGCAGGGCTGGGTCCAAAGAGGTGGATGGGAGAGGTAATTACACATAACTTGCATTCCAAGCCAGTGGATTTCTCAAATATGCCTCTTTGTTTTTAAAATGCTACTTAAAGTCAGAAACACTTCTGATTCAGACGGTAAGGATATAGTAAAATGTACCTTGAAATGTTTTGAAGAACCAGTATTTAAAAGATAGTAATTATCACTGTGATTTCATTATAGTTAATTGCATTATAAATGAAAAGTGGAGAGTTTTTATTTGTTCTTATTCTCTATTAATCCTTAAGACTTTATTCTCTCCTCCTAAAGAAATTCTTTGTTACTCTAAATGCTAAATCAGTGTTACAAGTGCATTGTTATTTGTTTTCCCTTTAAGAGTGTATAGCACTACAAACAAATGCTATATCTTAATAATAGCTATTTTTACTGAACTTCAAAGTAACAGAAATGGACATTCTGTAACACACATTCAACTGTAATAAAATAGATTCATTATAGTACAAAAAGTATTGTGAGTCTGAAAATATGTTTTCTTCAGGATATTTAAGAGAAAATAACATATAATTCCTGTACATAAATTGATAGAAACAGGATGCAATCACCATGAGTGCCCACTAATAGGAACAGAAAAGGAAAGGACGTGATGAATATGCTTGCAATTTTCACATCTCATGGATAAATTCTATCATTCAGAAATGAAAATTATTTTTCTCCCTAAAAAAAAAAAAAAAAAAAAAAAAGAAAAAATACAGGTGTATGTGAACTATATGGTAGGTTCTTGCTATAGGATACGTTTTAAAGTGATTGGAGTAGTAAATATTCTACTTGCTTATAACTAAATCTGATACAAATGACAGTAGGATGTGACTAAATTAAGTAGACTAGGACAGACAGTGAAGAAAGGGATTGTTGTCTCATAGCAAAAACATAGTCTGAGCTTTTGTAAGGCTGATGTCTGTTCATGATTTGTCTCCAGAGAATCTGTGCACTCTTAGATAAAACATATAGAGTCATTTTTAAGCAAAAGATGTGTACTTGTTTAGCTGGCTCTCTTGTTCTTTTCTGAAAATTGTTGTGGGATCACACGTTTAAAGTCAATGAAACATAGGCAACCATATGCTTTCAAAGGAAGTCTGAAATGTGATTACAGAGAGGTGCAAAGCCCATGATTACCAAATCATTTGTAAACCACTTTATTGACTGCTTCCACTTAGCTTGTAAGTTATTTTCATTTTGCACAATTTTCCACACTTCAACATAAGGTTTATGAGAGACAGGACAGGGTATATATTGTCCAATCATAATATAAAACTTAAACCATGGAATTCATTGACAATAGATTTTGTGGATGTCAAACATTTGCATAGATTCAGAAAGCAACTGAATACATTCATAGAAGAAAAATCCATTATGAACTATCAAAAAGAATGACTATACAATCAGGTGACAATTCCTTGCACACGGCTAAAAACTGGGTTTTCATAAAGAATTATTATCTGTACTTATCCTTCCTCTCCTAGGCAATGTTATGGAAAAAGTAGATGGACTGTGGATTCAGCTTGATATGCCTATTTTAATGTTTTTCATTACTGAATGACTCATTCATGCATTCAAAATATTCTCATCACAACAAAATAATGAACTACATGTATTTGTGAATAGAGATAAAAAGAAATCAGGTTAAGAATACTGTAACCAAGTCAATAAAGTTCAAAAACTTGTTTCTGTTTTCACTCAAAACAGTTTAAGAAAAGGCCGTTACTTCAAATTGCTGTAGAAAATCCAGAGAAACTGTGATAATCCAGTAGCCATATGAGTCTCATCATACAATGCAAGAAATGAACAAAATCTCTCATAAAAAATACAGCTATTGCAGACTGCTGATTCCTTTATTATTCTGAAAGAGGATATAAAAATGATTTTTTTTTTTTTTTTTGATTACTTACTATTTTCTAGAAAGAACTGCAGTAGCATATTGCTCCAAATCCTAATTATAGTGGGTGTAATATATATATATATATATATAATAAACCTAAGATGTATTGACAGAGAAATAAAGAATTTCTATTTTAGAAAGTCCTGGGGATACAGCTTGCTGTAATTTCAAATGGCAAATAGATGTCTTTATTTATTTTTATTTTTTAGCTTTATACTAAAAATCCTCTCTTTGCACAATTTTCCTTTCCATGTGGTAGTTTTCCCCCTTCGATTTAAAATCTCAAACTTCCATGACTCAGTGCTTACTGAGACTCAGTGCTTACACAAATATTTCACACTTATGAACAGCATTGCAAAGATTTAAGAAGTATCTGTCCACAGCTTTATCCAATACCAAAAGTTATTTCAATGAAAATTGACTACAAAATTCATTCCCACACTTCTCAACTAGGTCTTGCAGAGATTGCAGCTTTTGAACAAAAGTATTATAAAACACAGAAGGAACCCTTTGAATTTAAGGAAATTGTCTATAGTATAAGAGAAATTCTCATCTGAACCAAAAGATTGAAATCGCCCCTTACCTTTCTCTGTAAGTTTATAACTGTTTATAACATTCAGTTTAATAATACATAGATACCAAATACATAGAAAATTCTCTGCAATGTGTTTCAAGTTGCCAAACTCAGTAGTCTGACAGAGGTGAGGCTGCCACAGTGCTGTGTTCCTAGGTCCATCCAACAAGGAGGCTGAGGACATATCCTTGGTAAGCACACACACACCACACTTCCACAATATGCATATACATATCTGTCCACACAAATTAACAAAGGCTGAAACATATAGACATAGACAACAAAAACAGCCTAATTCTGTCCCCATCTCTGAGAGCTCAGAATGGAGGTCTGCCACAAAATGGGCAATTTATACATACATACAATATGGATACTTCCAGTGTTAGGCCTTAGTTAGGCCATCAGCTCCACACATATGCAGTATGGATCACTTCAGTAGCTAGCCTTAGTGTACGTAGTAGCTGCCTCCTGGCTCACCAGGTTTCCTAGTTGCCTCATGCACAAAGACACACGCACACACAGTTGGGCCTCTCACCTGATCTCCAGCCCTCACAATCTCTCCAGTTGCTGGCTTGGGCCTCCAGGTCTTTCCATTAGACAACTCTTCTCTCCACAGCTGCTCCAATACTTGGCTCTGAAGATTCTGTCATATTCACCAGTTTGATGTTTGCTAGTGATCACATGCTGACGTGCACACATTATGCACTCCCTCCAGTCTCTTAAATTTCTGGCACCTGAAGCACATGGATCCTATGACCTACTGTCCCTCTTCTGGCTGATGACACACAGGCATCCATGTAGACACATATAGACTGAAAAAAGGCCTCACCCAGGAAAATAGTCACAAATTGAGTTTAATGAGAAAACAGGACAAAATGAGGTTTATCAGGCACAGGGCAGAAAAATGTATCGATCAGCAGCCTGAAAATGGCATCTTTTTATCCCTTTATTTCTTAATTCCTTGTCCTCCTAAAACCACCTAGATCTCTCCTGTTGCCTGCCTTTTATTCCTCATCTAAACATTCAATAATAAGCATTGTACAATCCAAAAATGCTCACCCCTACATCCCACAGTGAGTCCCATATGACTGCAGTATCCACCCTCAGACTGCCAGGTGTTTCAGAAAGCCACCTGTTCACTGATGATGATGGGTCTCACTCCTGTTCCATGGGGCTGATGCCCTCCTGGGATGTCCTGGGAGGGACCAGGTGAGGGGGCTTATTTCTCTGACTGGGTTAATGATGATTCCCTGCCTACTCTTGTGCCTCTGGGCTTTCTTCATGTGTGTGGAGATGAACCTTTAATCACAAAACCTGACACTATAAATCTGTCTGAAGTTGGTTTAGTCTGTTTTGCAGTCAGATCAGGACAATGCTATGCATATTGCAAGTTTGGCTGAGCAGGGTCAAAGGCACATTTTTAAGTTCTGTGTGCTCATATTTCAATCACTGCTACTCTGGGGCAATCTCTATTTAGATCAATAAATCAATAAAATTTAAATTTAATTAAGTAAAATTATACCACCTAAATTCTTTTACATCTTTTAAAATTTGGACCTTGTGATATAGCAAAAAGCACTTTTTTTTTTTTTTTTTTTTTTTTTTTATGACCAAAAGTAAGGACAAATCTGACTGCAAGCTATATTTGCATACTACATTTGTCCTTTGCACTAATTTCTCATTTAGTGTTTACATATATTTAAGTATTTTCAGCCTTGGAATGAGTAGGCAGTCAGCTCTCATTCTCCATTTTCCTGCTCAGTCACACAGTCCCCTCAGGAGATGATCTCCAGAGCCCTCCTGCTCTACTAGGGTGGTACCTCCCCCTGTGCCATGTTCTCCACATATGGAGGTGTGCTGTACAGCGTAGCATATCATATATGAAGTGATAAAGAGAACTAACCAAAGGAAGGAGCTGAAAACAGAACCAGCAAAAGATGAATAGCAGCACTGTGTGCTTCCAGGGGACTACAGCCTGCAAATTCTCACCACCGTGAATGACATATTTGTTGTCACGTCCAACATAAAGAAAAAGGAGATAATGAGACAACAATTTTACATAGAACACAGACTTAGATAATGATTTTTATCTATATCCCCCGGCTCTCAAAAGATGTTCCATTATAGTAAAATTTACTGGGAGTTTTCAGTTAACTGCCCTGGCAGCCAGAGTTAATTATAGCAAATATGCCTAAGGCACAAGATGTTAAAAAGGCTGAAGTTTAACTGCTCCAGAAGTCTTAGCATTCTCGGGAGAGCAGGCGATCAGGCCCAGTCAGCATGGGTTTATGAAGGGCAGGTCCTGCTTGACGAACCTGATCTCCTTCTATGACAAAGTGACGCGCTGGGTGGATGAGGGAAAGGCTGTGGATGTGGTCTACCTTGACTTCAGCAAGGCTTTTGACAACATTTCCCACAGCATTCTCCTCAAGAAACTGGCTGCTCTTGGCTTGGACTGGCGCACGCTTCGTTGGGTTAGAAACTGGCTGGATAGCCGGGCCCAAAGAGTCGTGGTAAATGGAGTCAAATCCAGTTGGAGGCCGGTCACTAGTGGCGTTCCCCAGGGCTCGGTGCTGGGGCCGGTCCTCTTCAATATCTTCATCGATGATCTGGACGAGGGCATTGAGTGCACCCTCAGTAAATTTGCAGATGACACCAAGTTAGGTACATGTGTCGATCTGCTCGAGGGTAGGAAGGCTCTGCAGGAGGATCTGGAGAGGCTGGACCGATGGGCCGAGGTCAACTGCATGAAGTTTAACAAGGCCAAGTGCCAGGTCCTGCACCTGGGGCACAACAACCCCAAACAGAGCTACAGGCTGGGAGATGAGTGGTTGGAGAGCTGCCAGGCAGAGAAGGACCTGGGAGTGATGGTTGATAGTCGGCTGAATATGAGCCAACAGTGTGCTCAGGCGGCCAAGAAGGCCAACAGCATCCTGGCCTGTATAAGAAACAGTGTGGCCAGCAGGGCCAGGGAGGTGATCGTCCCCCTGTACTCGGCTCTGGTGAGGCCACACCTCGAGTACTGTGTTCAGTTTTGGGCCCCTCGCTACAAGGAGGACATGGAGGTGCTTGAGCGAGTCCAGAGAAGGGCGATGAAGCTGGTGAGGGGCCTGGAGAACAAGTCTTACGAGGAGCGGCTGAGGGAGCTGGGCTTGTTCAGCCTGGAGAAAAGGAGGCTCAGGGGTGACCTTATCGCTCTCTACAGGTACCTCAAGGGAGGCTGTAGCGAGGTGGGGGTTGGTCTATTCTCCCACGTGCCTGGTGACAGGACGAGGGGGGATGGGCTTAAGTTGCACCAGGGGAGTTTTAGGTTGGATGTTAGGAAGAACTTCTTTACTGAAAGGGTTGTTAGACACTGGAACGGGCTGCCCAGGGAAGTGGTGGAGTCACCATCCCTGGAGGTCTTTAAAAGACGTTTAGATGTAGAGCTTAGGGATATGGCTTAGTGGGGACTGTTAGTGTTAGGTCAGAGGTTGGACTTGATGATCTTGAGGTCTCTTCCAACCTAGAAAATTCTGTGATTCTGTGATTCTGTGAATTTTTCACTGTTGGTAACACCAACTCTTTGACAGTGAAAACTTGCTTGTTTTTTATTTCCTCAAGTTGTTTTGAAGTTGTATCGCCTCAAGAAAACGCTTGCAGTTTAAGTGGGAAAAGGAGAGGATGAGTCAAAATGGAGGGTAAGAAAGCGAGAAAGACAAAATTTAATACTGTAGTAGGAAGAGCAAACCAAACCTGAAACCAACACATCTAAGGTAGTGAAATCAGCTAAATATATATACATATATATATAAATCAGGAATGTTCTAATTAAGAAACAAAAGAACAAAGAAAAAAAAAAGCCATAAGTAATGTGACACCTAAGAGTTGTAGAACGCTGTTAAGAGACATAAAAGATAGAAAAAATGACAGAACCTGGGACACTCTGAATTATAGAAAATCTGGGTATAAGTATAGCAGGGAAAAGCTGAATCCTACGATATTTCATCTGAAGTGGAAATGTCAGAATTTGTCAGCAATAATGCGAAAAGAACTGTTTAATAAATATTTTCACTAGTTATTATAGTAATAATATAGTAATATAGAAATAATTTTTATTCCAACAATAACATTCAAAAACTAACCTCATATAGTTCAAAGAAACACATTTCATAATTTAAATGTTTTTAGTAATGATTAACATTGAATAGATATTCAGATAGAGTAAAAAAAAAAAAAAAAAAAAAAAAAAGGATAATAAGACATCAAAAACAAGTAGAAGTAATCAAGCTATTTTCTGGCTATAAATTATGACCAGATGATTTATACGCTATTCACATTTCTTTGTTTTGACTTGAGTTTCCTGAAAAGAAACAAATTAATAAACTTTTGATCTCAGTGGTATGTTGAATCCCCAAATCTCAAATACATTGTTTCAAGGTAATTCCTATGATAAAAAATTGCAAACTAGGATTAAGCCAATCTATCTGTCTGTTGAAACAAATTTAATTAGGCTGGGTCTTCTTTTTATGAAGATAGGAGTGATTTCATATCCAGACGGTATGCTTAAATTTTATTGAAGTCCATTTACCTTAGAAAAAGTATACACTGGAATAAGAACGACCTAAAACAATTTTCCTAACATTGAAATAATTTCATAACTAGTTTGAATTAAGTTGAAAGGACTATTATTACCATATCCTAAGACACAAAATTTCTGAGTGAAGATCCCACTGATACTGGAATACGGGGATAAAAAGCAAATGTTACTCTACATATTTATTTTGGAGAGGCCGTCTTTTGACCCATACATTTATCTGACTTGCTGCTCAGATCTAGCTATACCTAGTTATATCTAAATATGTATTAAATACTAAAAGTCCATATTTGAAGAAGACAGGTGCTTATGACTGGAAGTGAAGAGTAACAAAGAGAAATAACATATGGTTCTAGAGAAGACCATTCAGAGAGGTATATAATGTAGCTCAAGAGCACAGTGCAGCTGGGTGCTCTGCAGCAAGAACTATGTTTATACCACCTAGTAGATTACAACTCTTAATAATGAATAGATATGTATGCAAATACCAACTTCATCTGGCAATTAGGAAAATAGCCTTTTCAGATTTATATCTGAATCTGGCAAAGTAAGGACCGACATATAAAGGCATAAAATTCATATCCTTGGCTACTGGCTAATGATTTGCTATTAGTAGCGTCAGATGATGAAAAATTGAAATTGCAATAAGTACTACTGTGATAATATGTGAAGGAACAAGTGAAAGACCAAGTATTTCATAACTATTTCATGGCTGTTTACTATCTTTAATTTTTGTGGTTTTGTTTTGTTTTGTTACCTATAGTTGTTGTATGTTATTATTTATGTCACTATCAGGTGGTTAAGCACATCTTTCTCAGATAAATTAGATGGTTTAGGACTTAGAGATAGATTGCCTAATCTACTAGTGTCTGTTAAAGGTACACGTGAGTACGGAGCAGACACCCCATAAAAGTAAGGTAGCCTAACACAGACCAAAAGAATATGACTGACTGAGAAGCTTCTTAATTTTTTATATGCTCTGGAAAAGATGATTGCCTGATCACATCAGTGCAGAGTACAGCTTCATCCTTTCCATTTTTGTTGTGCTGTTTGCTACTCGCAACCCTCAGGATTCCAATAATTTCTTCACATCCTAAGCATTACTGATAGTAAGTAAAAGGGAGGTCCTACACTGGATACTATGAATATCACTGAATACCACATATTATTAAACAAAAATGTAGTAATTCTTAAGACACAAGTGCACAATCTCATTTTTGTACTGAATTTGAGATCACAAGAAAGAAGATGACACTGCTGACAATTTATTTAGTTATTTACCATTTGTAGTGTAGCATTTTGTTAAACAACAAGCCTGTGGTGAAAAGGACAATATAAATGCAAAATAAAAATCTTAATTGCTCAGTACTGCATCTGTTCATGGTCTGTATATTAAGGAAAATTGATTGCCTTCCAAAACTAGTCCTTCCTTAATAATGAAATAGTGTGCAAACACATTCCTTTTTTATTCCCATTAAAAGCACTTGCTCTACCCTGTCAAATGTTTTAAAGACTGATTTTTTTATTATTATTTTTCTATTTATTTATATATATATTTTTTGTGGGTAAAGACAGTTCTGGCTTATGAAGGGTTCCTTAGCTCAGATTTTTTTTAGTCTAAATGAAGTATAGCAAGATAGACAGGCTCCAGAATTGCTATAACCTAAAATATGAGACACATACAATCACATGAGCAGACATTAGACCTCCAAGCCAATTACTTGACCATGAAAGTAATGTTTTTTTTTTTTTTGTTTTTTTTTTTCACCATTTCTCAGACAATGTTACATGTTATTTAAATAATTTTTCTCATTGTGCTTGAGTGTTAGATATTTTTATTCTGTATTTCAGTTACGGTGCTCAAATGGACAGCAGAAAACTGATACAAAAGGAATTTATGAACACAGAAGTAAAATAAAACTGGATAATCACTGAAATGTTTTTTTCATATATTAATATAAAGGATTTTTTTTTCTTATTTATTTCCTACCATAGCTCTCTAATAGCTTAAACATAATTTTGTCCTTGTTTATGTTACATATCCGATGCATTTTTAAAATGATTAGTTGTACTCTCCTTCAGCTTCTAATTCCATAGACTAAGAATTGTACACATTTTTCAGATGAAGTCTCACCACTGTTTTATATAATGACATTAATGTTTCCTTTTTTTTTTTTTTTTTCTTTTTTTTTTTTCTGTTGGATATAACTCTTCCTGTCGTCATGGCCATAGTGCTTCCCATTTTATAGTAGAAATTTGTGTTAGTCCTGTTCATCCTATTTCTGAGTGCATGTGATGATATCCTGGTTCTCTGTACTGAAGTCTCCCAACTCTGCATCACTATCTTTCATTAGGACAATAGCAGAGCTGTTAATGCAGAAGTTAGGCCTTTTTTAAGACCAATATGAGATGTTCTAAGAATAGCTTCCTTCCAGCTGCATTATTTAACTTTCAGCCCAACCTCTTTTTTTCTTCAGCAGCTCTTTTCCCCCTACAATTCTGGAAATAATGTCCATTTTGTCCAGTTAAACTAATATTTCAGAAGTGGAATCACTTATTTATTTATTTATTTATTTATTTATCTATTTAATTAATTAATAATTGTATCACACATAGATTAGATCTGGATTTGCCTTGTCTAAAAAAAAAAGTATTTATGGTAAAAGATATCATCTAGTTACCTACAATTTACCTTTGGTATTGTCATGTGATATCACATTTTCCATTTACCTCCATATTCTTTCATATTGTTTCAAATTTTGTTCAGTTTTGCATGCTATTAAAAGCCTGACCTCAACATGTAAAAATATCCCTATTAAGTTACTCTGCAGATATACTGTACCATTACAAACTTAATAGACCAACTTAAATCACAAAAAGGATTATATTAGATTTTCAGTTTTGGTGATCAGATTTCTTTTTATTTATTTGCTTTGAGATTTTTGAAATTAAAATTAAAATTGTGGGTGTGTGAGGTAGTTCATGTTTTGATTTTACCATTGTGACTAAGTCATTTTCTTTACACCTTTTCTCGGCACTTTTCCTTTCTATTTTTATTCAATATGTTTTAAACTTATTGAAAAAATATGTAGCTACATATAAACCTTTCTGATATTTTCTTTGTTTAATCTGACTGTCTCATCACTACAGAGTGGCTTCATTTCTTGTTTTCTTATTCCCCACTCTCATCCTTTGCAATTAAATTCTTCCTTTTTTTTTTTTTTTTTTTTCTGCGTTAGAATTGCAAAACTTTCCTTCAGTTTACAGAGTAGAAACATTTTTAAGTCTGTTAGAATAGCCTAAATTACTTAGAAAATCAAGATCTAAGTTTCCCTCAATATAAAAGGCTACCTTTTCTTCTCCTTCCCCATAGTTTGCATCTTTAGACTGCAAGCATTACATAGAATGTTTTCTAAATTCTTATAAAGGGTTGAGCTAACTGCAGTTTCCATACTTGATAGAAGTAAGTAATCATTAGTATATGATGTGAAAAAGTTGTTTACAGTAGAATGGGGCTGCAATGTGTTCTCTGTATAAAAAATATAAATGGATAATCTGCAATTTCTTTTTTTTAATATTTTTTTATTTTTTTTTTTAGTGGAAATCCACTGACCTAGGGAGTTTGTATGCAAAGAAGAGTTTCCCTATTAGTCTCAATCAGTACATAAGTTATTTGTTCACCTAACCATAAGGAATTAGATAGCATCCATGTTAAAATCCTATCAAAAGGTAGTTACTAACAAAGATGTATTTTATATGACTGCATAGCAGAATGGATGCTCTGTGCTAAATGATAGAATTCTGTCTTCTCTGGGGCAGGGGAGCTGATCATTCAGAAGTCATGTATAGGGAAAGAACGTTACAAGAGGTAACCATGGGTCACTATTTTCAAATGAATTTTATAACTTGAGTAACTTTATGATTTATTAGTTTTATAAAATACAGTATTCTTTAAGCTGTGAGACTTCCTCAGCACTTATTCACTCTTCTTGAGATAGATCCTTTGGCATTTAAAGTGTCTGTTGTCGTTATTAAGCTCCTGCTGCCTATATAATTCTTGTATTTCTTCAGTTACAGGCCAGTCCTCATCTGATATGGGTATATGTGGTAACGCTGAAGTCACTGAGTCAGTTTAAGTAAAGAGCTGTTTCTAATGCTCCTTATATGATCACCTTACTATGCTTTTGAGAACTCTGCTGACTAATGAGTTCAGTTGTGCTATATGTACATATGACAGCTACATAGATAATGAAAGTCAATATGTACATAAAATCTTGAAAATATCAATTTCTGCAGTATCTCTGCTATGCATATGAACAATCTGAGGTTCAGTTTACATCTGGAGAAGCTATGAATCCCACTAAATTTTGTTTAATCATCAAACTATCTCTGACATATTGTCATATATGTCATCAAAGATGACATACATAACAAAATGGGACTGAACACCTGTCCTCAAACTTTAGGCAAAACCACATGTTTAAATATATATTAGATGTAAATAACATTCCAGTGCCTAGATTGTCTAGTACAAAGATACAGGCTTGCATTTGTGCAGTCAGGTCCGGGAGTAGGAGAACTCATTGACAGATGCTATGAATAAAGAATATATATATATTTTTTTTTCTAACATGTGACACTTCTGAGTTCAGAAAGAATGGCTAAATTCAGCTATGAGAAGGTACACAAAGCTGCAAGTTGACTGCAATATATCATTCATGAGAGATGGCAGAAGTGACTTTTTTATCACTTGGCAGTGCCAGTAAGGTCATACCGTATTATATACTTGGTAACTTATGTTATTTAACATCTGTAAAATTGACCACTTTTTTGTTGTTGTTGTTTGTTTTGTTTTGTTTTGTTTACTTATCCATGCTAATTCAATACTTTGTTTTATTTTGTTTTTGTAGCGATAGAGTGAAAACCAACATCTATTTAGTGTTGATAGATAACAAGTAGAATAGAAGAAAGAACTGAAAGTAGTCAAACCTAAAACAATATGAGGGGGACCTATCTTGGACAACTATGGACAACATCTACTATGTCTTTTTAAAATAACATAACTCATGTTTCCAAACCTGATTGTTTCTTCTGCAACTTTCAGTGCACAGTGTTCTTGATGGTGAGAATCATGTAAACAAGATATGCTGAGTTAAAAAAAATAACTTTGCTCCTGTTACATGGGGTGAGACAAGGATCTGATTAAAAAGATAGAATTAACTAAAGCAGTTACAGGAGTCTTTGTTTTCTGAAAACATATTCATATTTCATCTCCAAATTCCATTATAAAAATAGGCGGGAAATATTTTACTTGATTCACCTCACATGCTGTTTACAAGGAAGGAGGGATGTCAGGGATTCATTGCTCCAATCAAAGCAAGACATGAACTTGACCTAGAGAAGCTGGACCAGGCAACTCCCATTAGTAACAGCACAAACTGCAAGGTTAGTATGTTATATTAAGAAAAAAAATAATAATAAAAAAATTGTCCAGGAAATTTTGGTACTGTAACTTCAGATTTATTACTGTTTATTTATTTATTTATTTTCTGAACAAGTAAATTCCAAAGGTCTTACTTGTGAAAATCTAGAAAGAAATAGAAAGAAAGCAGAAATGTTTCTAGAAAACATTAGAAAGAAAATAGGGATTGTTATTTGCAAAGCTAGAAACAATATACAATGATCATTTCACTTTTTTTTTTCCTTTTTCCTTTTTTAGAAAATATAAAATGAAGAATTTCACACAGTATTTCAGTTCCAAATGTTCTCTAACTTCTGTCTTATCAAAATATTTTGCATCCTTAAGTATAAACACAAGTTAGAGGGCATTAAAAAACATATTCTGAATAATGGTGACCTTATTAAAATCTGAAGGCCTGAGGGTGCTTACAGAAGACAATAGCTTCAATGAGCAGCTTTTCAGGCAGTTTGTTATATATTTTCTAAGAAAATGAAATAGGAAAGATCTGATTTACAACATAGTTTGTGACTCTGACACTTTTTTCACACCCCCCCTGGGGGGGGGGGGTGTCTCTTTGATTCTTAGTATCACAGTTATCATAGTCTTTTTTTTTTTTTTTTTTTTTTTTTTGATAAAGCACTTTATAGGGCTTTTGTTGTTTTTGTTTCCTCTTGATATGAGGCATATATATGCACGCCAAAATAATGTCTTCCACAGGAGAAAGGTGTTCTGTTCTATTGTCAACTGTTTTTATTGTTAAACAAATGGTTTCTAGTTTTACCATCTGCCACGTTTGGAATATTTACAGCGTGTAACTACAAAATTCTATTAAATATTTTATACAAAGTACAAATCCTGATACCTATTATGTGCAACTGCCAAAACGTATCATAAAAGAAAATATTATGGAACATTAACGCAAGATAGGATACAAAAGCTACATTTTATATTCTGAATACGCACATTTGGATATTTTATATACAAAGAAGTGTTACCTATCTTGACAATTGAGACTTGTCTTAGGGTTGAAAAGAGAAAGTAAAAAACAATAATAAAAAAAAAATACTCAAAACTTATAATAAAGCAATCACAATGAGTTCTTAAAAAGCAATGAAAATGCACACAATACTTTAGAGTAACAATGACAACAACCAGGACAATGAATCCTTACACAGGTATACTTATGTTTCATCTACTTTATCCTTGTTTTGGGGGCATATGACAGTTAGGTCCTGCACCACCCTTGCAAATTTGGGGGCTGTGGTCTCTCACCCGTATATCAGGTTTCCTTCCAGTTGGCTGACAGTGACAGGCCTTGCAACTAGAATGAATTGATGCCACCTGAGGACATGTGCCAGCTTACTGAGCTGCGCTTTGAAGGCACCACAGTATGGAATCCAAAATGCTGATGTGTTGTTCAAGCCACCAGAGGGGAATTCTTCACACCCAGTTTTATGCACCTAGAAATGGCTTTGTGAATTTAAGCTAGTCACTGTGAATTCTCTAATCAATGGAAAGAAACAGAGACCTCCAAAATATGATTCAGCTACCTCACAGGTGACTCATGATACTTCTGGCTCTGAATGCCAGCATATTTATGGCATATTTATAAACTACTAGATGGCAGGAATATATCATGGCTGTCTTATTTTCGATATTTAAAAAGAAATTTTAAATTCAATGACTTGGGTTAGTTTATATGAGGATACCGTTCCTGTGGTAGGTATTAGGAATGTTCTTAGAACATCAGCCAGATAGAGGATTTAGAGAGAGAGACATATGGTTTCTAAATTTCTGACAAGCAAGGTAGGACAGCTTGCAACCATGAATGTAACAGGTCTAAGTAATATACTGAACTGCACAGAACATATGGATTCCTATCAATATGCAGTTACGGCACTTTTAGGAACTCTACAGGAAAGTGTAATGACGTGCAGAGTGCAAATGCTTCCACAATTAAGTGAACTTGAGATCACAATTTTGAATTCAGGCATGCAAGTCTTTTTCTGATATCTAGATATATATGATATGCCAAGTATCACCAAGGCAATCTAAGGCAGGGAAAGGATTTGACCCAAGACCTCAACTTCTGAGCTAATATTTAAAATAGTCTGTAAATCAGTCTTTCTTTTTGACAGTTCACTATGTAAGAATGTAATTTGTTTCTAAGCAAAATATGTTCCAGATGGTTTGCATTTGTAACCGTACTTGAGGAAGAATTATGAATGTACTTGTTTGGCTTCCATGTAAGAATTATATGACGAAATACTTCTCATTTATGATGTCTGGACCTAATATTTTCACACAGCTTTTACTTTCAAAAGTCAGATTCATACCACCCCCCCCCCCTCTTTTTTTTTTTTTTTTTTTTTTAAATATATATATATATATATATATATTTACCCTGAGTAAAAAGGGTAAAAATTAGTAAAAATTAGTATAAAAAATATTTTATTTCTACCCTTAGTAGAAATTGTGTTGCATAGACACAAACAAAAATATCTGAAATTGAATGTCACTTCATTTCAGGATTTTGTGACTGCTAAAGAAGCTGATGCTGAATGCTTCAAAATGTTAGTACTTGTGGGAATGAGCTCAAAAGATTGAACTGAAAATATGATGAAACAAAATAAGGGAAAATGAACATATTTTTAATATATATATATATATATATATTTTCTTGCAAAATATATGGCATATCCCTAACTAAAACAGTTCAACTAGCCTTACTAAGTGAGAGATCAATCTGTAAAAAAAACTCCAAAGGCTTTGAAGCATCACATTTCTGTAATTAACTCCTCCAAGAATATAT
The DNA here is from genome assembly GCF_011077185.1 of Oxyura jamaicensis. Classification (NCBI taxonomy): domain Eukaryota; kingdom Metazoa; phylum Chordata; class Aves; order Anseriformes; family Anatidae; genus Oxyura; species Oxyura jamaicensis. The sequence goes on along the minus strand of NC_048895.1, from coordinate 79,106,362 downwards.
CATGATTCAGAACAATAGAGCACCCTAAAATGCTCTGAATCCTACGTTTCTTCACCATCTCTTATGGTTATCTGCTGTTTTTTGCTTGAATGTGGATTTTTTGTGGGGATCATATACATGGATCATGGAACTAGATTAGGAATTCAGCTAAGATTGGAACAAGCTTGACTGATAAACATTTTCCTTTGAAAACCAATCCAGAGTTCCATTTAAAATGAAAATAGTATATTTAATTAAATAAGCTAATTTATGGAGCTTAGGTGTCTTTGTTTTTAATATTAATATATTATCATCTGAAGATGTGATAAGAATTATGGTTTTGTGTGCTTGTTCATTTTGTTTGTTTTTGAAGTGTTTTTAGTTGTTTTACATTGTGTAAACAAAGGATTTCTTTATTTTCTTTGTCATAATTTAAGATTTCTTAGTAGAGATTGCATTTTTTCTGAAGCCTTTTTCAAAATGTTAATCAAAAATCTCTGATAGGATTAAAAACCGGCATATTTACATTGAAGGAGACAACTGAGAAGTACCTTAAAAGCATGAGAGGTAGAGGGATAAGAATACCATTTTTGCAATAACCAAGTCTATTTAGACATAGTGCAAGACAGCAAATTTCAGATTGATGAGGAAAAATAATGTTTTTTATTTTACAAAATTAACAGGAAATTCATTGCAAAAAGATGAAAAGATGTCTACTGAAATTGAAAAAAAAAAAAATGTGAAACAGTGTTGGCTGACTCAAAATATTGGCTGACCCACATGAATAAACAAATAAATAAACAACAACAGAAAACTTTCATAAGGCAAGATTCATAAGCAGAAGGCAACTTCATAAGCCAAAGTTAAAATAGCCAATTAAACACTGATTCTGTCTTGTTATTTATCAGCTTTCTCTAAAACATCATTTCATGGAATTATAGTATCATAGAATATCCCAAGTTGGAAGGGACCCGCAAGGATCATCGAGTCTAACTCCTGGCATCACACAGATCTGCCCAAAATTTAGACCATATAACTAAGAGAACAGTCCAAATGCTTCTTAAACTTCAACAGGTTTGGTGCTGTGACTACATCCCTGGGGAGCCTGTTTCAGTGCGCAACAACCCTCTTGATGAGGAACCTCTTCCTGATACCCAGCCTGAACCTCTACTGTTGCAGCTTGACCCCATTCCTTCAGGTCCTATCACTGGTCACTAAAGAGAATAGATCGGCACCTGTCCCTCTCCTCCCCCTCGTGAGGAAGTTGTAGACCATGATGAGGTCTCCCCTCAGCCTCTTTTCCAGGCTAAACAGGCAAGTGACCTCAGCCACTCCTTATATGTCTTCCCCTCTAGTCCCTTCACCAACTTCGTCACCCTCCTCTGGACACTCTCCAACAGTTTAATGTCCTTTTTGTACTGTGGTGCCCAGAACTGCACACAGTACTCAAGGTGAGGCCGCACCAGCACAGAGTAGAGCAGAACAATCACTTCCCTTGACCGACTAGCAATGCCATGCTTGATGCATTTGTGCTCCTACTTCTCTTCACATAGTGGTTAAATAACTTCACACACACACACACACAATCCTGCTTATTCATTTTATTGTTTAATTAAACTTTAGTCATCCTAGGGCAAGGTGACCATTATTAAAATGACTGAATAGCCCTGGCTATGATTGAAATCTGTGGCTGTTATGGCATACACCTATGTCCTATTATTGATGACTGAAACTGTTAAAGAAGAGCTGATACATTGCAAAGTTCTTCCAGTGGCTGTCTTTGACAGTAATTTTTACTGTTTTAATATGGAATAGTTGAGAGCTGTATAACTAAACAAAGGTCTGTGTGAAGCATTTGATGCAGTAAATTAACAACATATGAGATCGGAAAATATCCAAAATTTAGACAACAGTAGATGAGCTCCTTAAAATAAGTTTCTTTCTATGTCAGCACTAAAGATGTAGCAATTATGATTTTTTATTAAATATATCACAAATAGCATGCAATGTTTGATTTATTTTTCAGGATATTTCAAAAGAAAAACACACAATTGTGTTTCTGCCACAAACTTTCTCTCCTTTGGACAGATTCTCAACTTGCTCTGACAGGTATATGTTTCCATATTCTGTCTAATAGGTTTACCGTTAATTTTGTTAATCTAGTCTTGTGTATTCTGATAATTGTTCAGGCTTTGGCTAGATAATAATTTAGTTGTGGAATTGACTATATTTGACTGTAGAAAGTAGCAATATACTTGCAATTTCCACATTAGTGTTCTTGTCTTTGTATGCAGTTCCAGCTGTCTCAATGGGGAAGAGCTGGAAGGCAAAAAGCCATTAGATAGTTCTAATTGTTGATGTGAGTGCTAAGCAACATTAGGATCTTCTGATGGATATCATTTTCTTCTTTTCTCTTCCCAAAAACTTCATACAAACTTCATACATGAGCAGTTTCTCAGGTGGTTTTCTGACAAATAGTCCAGGATCCATTGGATCCTTGGAAATACCTGATAATATGATAATAAACATTTTGCATAGGTTTAAAAGATAGACCAAGAATGAAACTAACTCCTGTCACCCTAGCCATCAACACCTCTCCCCCCACCTCCCAGTGAAAATCCAGAAGAGAAACCTGGATGAGGTTTGGGTAAGATTTTTGGAAAACACTGTTTTGGTGAAGAAGTTACACTTTCTGTACTGTTTATTATCAGTAGATCTCAGCCTTCCTTGGAGATCTCTATTTTACAAAAGAGGAACTGAGGCACCATAGTATGACCTTATTTGTCTAAGGTCAAAACTGCTTCTGAGCAGGAAATAGCTTAAATCCTTCCCTAAAGCAGTTCATTGACTATGAGTTGAAGAATCCAGGATTAACCTGTGCTGTTTGTTTGTGGGGTTGAAGGAGGTATTAGGGGCTACAGTCAAGCATCAGTTTAAGCTTCCCTAACATTCAGTAAGAAAGAGAAGAGTTCTTAACAGAGTGTTTTAAGAGTCCAGATGGTTAACTGCACCCTTTTGTTACAAAATACTTCATTCTGCCAACTTGGATAGTCATCTGTAAAATACCCCCTTTTTATGTAGGGACATAAAAATAAAATAAAATAAAATAAAATAAAATAAAATCAACAAAAAATCAACAAATTGAGCATATTCTTGTATCCTAACAGGGTATGATATTCAAGTCAAAAATGTTTATCTAGTTTAGAAAACTTAAAAACAAGTTTCTGGATTCCTGAAAATCTATTTCCGGTGAAAAGTATTGTTATATGTCTTATTTATTACCTCTTGCTTAAGTTGTGCATCTCTGTATAAACAATTTGACTTGAAATGGAGTAGGAAGCAACTCAAATATGTGCCTGCCACTTCCTAAACAAGTCTTGTATATGATTTTCTACTCCATTCTGTCTTGGTTACCTTTTGTCGGTGTATACCCACCAATTTAGAGACAACTATATGCATAAGGGGTGGCCTGCATGGTTAGCTGGGGCTTATTCATGGGGTTTAAAGGTGTGGGCACAATTATAAGACACAAAAAGATCTCAGATGCTCATCAGAATAAAAGATGTAACCACTGGACCTATTCATAGAAACTTAGTCTCCATGTGATTCTAAGCATGGGCAGGGAGGGCTAGGATGCACATTAGCAAGAGCTGTGTGTTGGTAAGGATTGTTTGTGATAGGTGCTATAAGTCTCATGTGCGTCCAGTATTTCTCTTTAAAACCCCCCATAAGTTTTTGTTTTGTTGTGTTTTTAGATGAAACTGAATTCTTGTTCTATTTCTGAAAGAAAGGTAGAAAAATATGAACTGAGTCACAGCCTCATGATATAGGGTGTCGTGTCTCTGGTTAATTGAGGTTTTATCACAAATGTAATTAAACTGCCTCGTCAGTACAGGGAATGAATAAACCTCTATGCTTTAAAAATGTTTTAGCTTGAATCATGCAACTTTATATGCATTCTCAAATCATATTTTTTCCACCTTCTACTCTAGAAATTATTAGGGGAAGCCCAGTTTTAGCAAAAAGGGAATAATCAATATTTTATTAGGATTAATAAAAATGACTAATATTATATTGTTGCATAATGAAACTGGAGCCTTGTATAATCACTGTACAAAATACTGCCTAGATTAAGTTTATGAGTTCAATGGGGAGAGTTGCACGTTATAGCTCGAGACCAAAGGAGATCATGTAAAAATAGAGGAACCTTGACAAGGTCATACCGAATGCAGGAACCTACATGCCCAGCTGTTACCAATAAAATGTCTAGCCCTTCATTTTCCAGACAAAATGATGGAATTAAGATTTAGATTTAAATCATTTTAGGTCTGTTGCTTTCTGTGGAATTATGATGATTGCTACCAGTGCAGAACTCTACATGCTTAAAGTCTCTGTGTATTCCTAGTTTCTGCACTTCTTCTTCTTCTAATTAATGGATCTTTAACTTATGAAGTCCTCTATTGCAAGATAAATATGTGATATTAATCAATGGGATTTGCATCAGAGAAGTTTGTTACATGATTTGTTTATGTAAATAACAGAAGAAGTGAACATTCCAAGGGCAAACAGTAAGTGATATTTGATTGGAAATATTAAGAACAACGTGAAATCTTGCTTAATAGAATAACACCATGTGACTTCTAGTGCTAGATTAAACAAAAAAATAGTGTGTCATTTAAACAGAAAGATGGAACAAATAGCATTTTTATTTACTGTTTATAGATAGGAATGACATTTCTGCTGTAATAGTTAAAGCAAAATTACTATTGGTCCATTATCATTTGAGAATGGCCTGGTATCTAATGAATGTATGTGCTCAGAGATTCATTTCCTTGATGATAAATTGTTATTATTAATGTGTAGAGAAAATAAATGTATTTTTACATGAAGAATGAATTTGTTCTGTGATTTCTTATAGAAATGTGGTTAAGAAGGTAACAATTTATGAATCCACTAACTAATAAAGACAGTCGTGAGGAAAAACACAGATTTTCTGGAAATGAACCAATTTTTTCCTGTCTTCTTCTTCTTTTGCAAGGGCAGTAGGGAAGATTTAATACTCCAACGTCCTCCTCATTTCCTTTCAGGTCATGTCTTCTTGACCTCTGAATAGATATTTCTTACCACGTTCTATATGCATCATTTTAATTAGTCATATGAAATTTAAAGAACCACAATAATTTAAATCCTGTTTAAACATTATCATAAATAAGAATTTACATAATGCACAAGGCTTTTGCTTGAGGCTTTGATGCAAGAATGAACTCCTTTTTTGTTCTATGTTCTTATTAGGTAGTCAGAGAGCAGAAACACTATTTTCCAGTTTAAGTGACCAAAAAAACTTAAGTGACCAATCACACAACGGGGTAATTACAAGTAAAAATATGGTGTTTTCAAAGGCATTAATATGTTGTCAAAGGAGCTCAGAAAATCACTGAATTCCAACTCTTCACCTATTCTATAGCTTCTGCAGCCATTCATCTAGTAAGGCTCATTCATCCCTCTGCATCAGTTCAGAGCAATGATCAATAAGGTTAGTGACTGTGCATATAATTTTATCAATATGTTACATTTCCACATGTAACATTTTTGATTCCGAAGGAAAAGCCTTGGGTTTCTTTCTTGTAGGGTCACACAAACACATGCATACAGCCATCCCTCTCTTGTCCACTAGGTTCTTCACAATCACTAACATTGTGCTAATTGCTATTTGTAGGACTACTGCCCTTCTACTGCAGAATATTAGCAATAGAGTCTGTGATGGGAAGCACTTCTTTGATCTTGGAAGTTACTTGACCAAGATAAACACTTTGAAGAAACAGAGGTCTTAATAAATTAGTTTTTAACATGGCAGTGTTTCTTCCCTCAGTTTCACTGAAACAATCTTACTGCTTACTTCATGATGCAGATCAGTTGTAGCTTTAAGTTGAACCAGATGGAGTAACAGCTATTTTGCCTGAAGGTAACGCTACAACACAGAGACTGTTCAGAGAAACCTTATCCACTGTGATAAAGAAACACAGACATTTAGGAACATAAGAATTGCAGTCTTGGATTAGATCCAGGTTTTTTCTAATTACATGTCCTATGGCCAACAGTAGACTGTTCACGAGTATGACAATTTAAAAGAGTTATTCTGCGCTACCTTGAATAGGTAAGAACTTCCCATTCTTCTGATGAACTTCTCTGATATTATTGTTCACAGCTAGATTTCAGGCCCCACAAATCAAGAGTTATCACTTTCAGAGCAGAGGTAGCATAGGGTTGAAAAGATGTTTGCACTGTGGATGCTCTGAACTAGAACAACTAAGGCAGGTACTGAAACATACTCTTCTGGAATATGATGCCAAAAAGCACAATTGAATATAGTGCTATATGATGGCTTCAGATATTCAAGTATCATGTCCCTGTCACTTGTATTGGAGGGGGGACATGCACTCTCAGATGCCTGAAAAGGCCAACATCTACCCTGTAGTTTGTAGTGCACTGCTACTACTTCAGTGCAAGGCACTGAAGTTAATGTTTGTTATGATCCCAGTAAAAAAGGGTAATTGGCTTCAGAAAGCTATTGCTTAAAATCTACATATTGAAGCTAACACTACAGGGAAAAAGAGGATATACTGCATCCCTGACTGGAGGGTGCAGTACATAGTGCAAATCTCATCCATAGAGAAGCTCAACAGCATTTTGGTCTTTAGAGTTCTTAAACAATATTCTTACAAGAGAATAATTCTATTAAACATTTCTACTGTCAAACAAAAGGAAAATCACATGAAAACATGCTGTTTCATTCTAAGATAAATACAAAGACATACAGGTGGTCTAATTGCTGATTCAGCTGCCTACAAGCTCCTTTGTTACTATTAGCCAGCTAAATATACCCTGGAGCCAAAAGACACAGCACATCACACTCCTGTGTGTCAAGCAGGAGTATAATGAAGTATAACACAACATAACACAAAAAAGGCTTGTACCTTCTTGGGTGAATTACCAGTTCCTCAATATCTCAATGTTTCCCTGTCTCCATGTCTCAATGTCAACATCTCATCAGTCTTTCAGTTAGGGTCATTACCAGCTTATCTAAAATATTTCTACAATCTGATGTGTTGCTTATTGTTCTGGAAGCAAGTGTTTCAAATGCTCAAATAGCAAACAATATTCTGTGTCTCCATCTCTGTGACCTTGACTAACTATTCAGCATGTTACAGCTGTTCTCCACCACAAAGGTAGCATACTCTACCAATGAGGATTCACAATAAAAAATTGAGCTGAAAACAGAAACCTGGGCACACTTTACTGTTTTTTTGATGCATACTGCTGCAGACTTTGTTTAGGCATATGTTAGTCCTGTCTGCAGTACATACATGGAGGAAACCTGTCACTTTCCCTGTCCCTATTAGCCTCATCTTGGCCTGTAATAACTGCCTAAAGTCTCATACCTACTCCAAATAGTAATTAATTATAATTCCAAAGTATCTGGATATGTCTATATCATTGACATCTACATTTATATATCTATAGTTGTATATAATTCTCCTTGTTCTAACAATCTTTTACTTTATCACTCTGAAGTAAGGTACCAGTAGGATATATTGTAGTATATTATGTTTCTATAGAAGTTGTAGATGTCCCATCCCTGGAATTATTCAAGGCCAGGTTGGATTGGGCCGTACACAACCTGATCTAGTGGCATCTCTGTCCAGGGAAGGGAGAAGAAACTTGATGATCTTTGAGGTCTCTTTCAACACAAGCCATTCTATGATGATTCTTTGATTTCTACACATGACACTACAAGATTTGCTGAAGAATTATCCGGTCTCATTGCTGTTGTAATGTTATATCTCTGCTATTTAAAACCTACCTATGCAGTGTGATTTTCCATTGAGGTCTCTGAAGAGCCACTACACTTGAAACTAACAAACAAAAAAACAACAACAACAAAAACCCCACCTCTGACTAAGGTTCATAAAGGATCTTGGTCTTGAAAGTTTCTGCTCAATAAAGTTCTGAAGATGCCATTTCAATTTTTTTTTAATTTACATTCCATGGCATCTTATTAGAAATCTAAATATTTCAGGTACATATTGCTATTTTATTTTATTTTATTTTATTTTATTTTATTTTATTTTATTTATTTTTTATCATGCTCTAGGTTTTGTGAAACCTTCCATATTATGTATTTATTTTTTCATCTTTCTTTCGTGTAGTTTTAATTATATTTGTTATTCCTGTCATTCCCTAGAATATCATATATACAGCTCTTGAAGGCTCATTGAATAGCTATATATTTTCACCTGCAAGATTATTGGCATATGTCCAAGCTGCAGTACACATAAGAAAAGTTCTGAACCTTACCTTTGTCCCCTTGTTAATTTATATCATAATGGATTCCCTTATTTAAACATTATTTGGCACTGTTACAAACCTCTTGTTAATGAGATGCTCAAAAATTTCTCTGCTAAGTTTGATGAAAATGCCAATGTAGGTTCTAAAAGCAGTCCAAGTTTTCTCCAGTAAACAACCATTTAAAAAATTAATTATTTCATATCTGTGAAGATAAGATGCTCATTCTGATAACAATAATTTTTACAGTTTCAGATTTGAAATAAACATACACCCCAAAATAATAATAGATTAATGATCTCTTAAGTGTACTGATTATTCCCTCTTTAGTAAAATGTTGCCAGAAGGTGATCTAGCAAAATTGCAATGGCAGCTTACCCCAAACCATACAGGTCCCAGTAATTTGCAAGATATGTCTTATTTCTGGCATATATCTTACTTACAAAGGTATGAGTTACTTGACTATGACAGATGAAGAACAATCAACAATTTTATATTTTTTCTTTCAGAAACAGAAAAGAAATACACTTGCATGTAGGAAAATGACCTTTACCAGCTTAACAGAATTTGAGACTTGTCTCAGGAAAATGAACATCGAAATTAGCCCTTGTATTTTCTCAGCTGACTACCAAAAAGTTGACACTTTCATGTAGACAAAAGTTGATCATGAAAATTTTCCACATTTTTCCACATGCAGCTCATTTGTGATGTAGTCTTGCATATTCCATATTTTCAGGTATTTTAATGAAATGTAAGTCAGAACAAAGTATAAAAGGTTATAAAAAGAAAGCCTCCAAAGGAGGAAAAGATGGCAAAGGATCTAAAGGGGAAGTTATATGAGGAGCAGATGAGGTCCCTTGATTTGTTCATCCAAAGAGAAGATTGAGGGGAGGTATCGTGACAGCCTGCAGCTTTGTCACAAGGGGAGCGGAGGGGCAGGCGCTGAGCTCTGCTCTCTGGGGAGAGCAACAGGACCTGAGGGAATGGCATGGAGCTGGGACAGGCTGGGTGTTAGGAAAAGGTTCTTCACTGTGGTTAGGCTCTCCAGGGAGTTGGTCACAACACGAGGCCTGCAACAAGCTACCTGTTTAAAGAGGTATTTAGACAATGCTCTCAGAAAAAGAGTGTGATTTTTGGGTGGTCCTGTGTGGAGCCAGGAGTTGGACTCAATGATCCCCATGGGTCCTTTGTAACTCAGGATGTTCAACGATTCTATGATTCTATGATTTTTTTTCTCAGCCTTTATATTTATATCAACTGAAAAAAAAAAAAAAAAAAAAAAAAGATAGTGAAAATGCAAAATGCTGCAATTACATAGTTTGACATTGTCTGTTGATTTGTTCATAAGAGAATATGGTACCTGTTTTCTTTTAAGTGTTAAGGTGTACCCTTCTGCTTTTTTTTTTTTTTTTTTTTTTTTTTTTGATATTTGGGAGGGAGGAATGCAATTTCTTAGCTTTTCTCTCTCTCTCTCTCTATATATAATAATAATACTAATAATAGAATAAACATGTATTTATATTTTGTTTGGCTAAGAATTTTTCGTTATCCCAAGAGTGTAAAATGTATGTTATTTTCATGAGAACTGCAATTCAAATCAAGGACATCTTAATTTGATTAGCAACAATTTGTCTATCTACAATAAATCTGAGTGTATCTAGTATAGATCTGGGTGTACCTATCTAACTAATACACTTTTCTGAACTTTTGCCAAAACTGCAGAAAGATAGATTATCTTATTTTATTTGAATAATATAGAATATTTTAATGATATATACAGGGAATGAAAATTATTCTTTTCCAGTGTAAGGACATGCAGGTTTTGTTTGTTTGGTTGCTTGGTTTTTGTTTTTGTTTGTTTGTTTGTTTGATTTGTGTGTGTATGTGATCACTTTAAATAAGTATAATGATATGGGAAATAAAACACGTTGTAAAAATTACCACCAATCCAGACCTTTCTGTCTTCAAGACAATACCCACTGTCACATTTATCATGCAGTCTGTGAGGGAGTATCTGTCTTTCATTTCTACCTAAAAAGAAGTAGCGCCTTATGATCCACTAAAACATTCTCCAGAAAGGATTATCTGAGACATATGAAACTTTAAATATTGTTTCAAAACAGCTGATACTAATACTAAGATCATTTGTCATCCTCATTAGTGGGATTACTATAGTGTCAATTTTTTGTAGGTTTCCTACCAAACAGTTCTTCACACTTTTCTATTATTAGTACTGTTGCTACTTTAAATTTATATTTTTTAAATTACAAATTTATCGTGCTTTGGTAACTTAAAGGAAATTAATTCCAGTATTAACCTAAAAAACATTTTAGCAAGGTTTTTGATTCTCTTTTAGTTCAGATGATTTTCTTCACTGGTTTTAAGTATCAGAGCATTAATAGTACAATTTCTCTTGCTTTCCTAATAATTTTTACTTCTCTAGATAGCTGTTAACTGTTTAAAAATAATCAAAATATTAAATATTAAAAAAGATGTATTTTAACTTTAGTTGCAGTTATTAGTTATTAATAATAGTTAAAATATATTTTACTATACTTTACTATACAGTATACATTATATATATTTACTATATATTTGCTATAATTAATAGTTTAAATATATCCTGGGCTGAATTTAAACCTTTGAAATCTTCCATTCCTAGAATTATTAAAAAAGACAACTAACCAAACAGAAAAAGAACAACAAGAACAAGTAATTATTGAGGTCTTATATAATTTAATTGCTGTTAATTTTCTTTTACATCTGACAGAACATCTGTCTTCATATACTATTGCATACTATGTATGCATATACATACAGAAAAGCTGTATGTAACTAATAAAATTGCTTCCTTTATCTATTCTGACCAATTTATTGAATCATTATTGTTATTATTTTTTCATGCCCTTTTTTCTTTTTTCTTTTTTTTTAGTTGAATGGTTGAACTGAAAAATCAATTATTCATAGAGCCTGAATCTGGATAGATTAAATGTACTTCATTTCCCTTGTCTAAAAATTCACATATCAAAAAAGATATCAGATTAATCAGGCATGAACTACCTTTGCTAAATGTGTGTTGTATTTCATCTCATTTTCCATGTTCTTCCATTTCTTTGATTATATTTTCCTTCAAAAGTTTGTCCAGAATTTTCAATACTGTTGATTCATGTGACAATGAATCTACACTTATTCAGATTGCTATTTTCTTTCCTCTTAAAAGTGTGCATTGTGTTTTCCCATCTCCATTTCACATACAGCACTTTCCAGTATACTACTATACAGAGCATTAGTTCCTTTGAGATCTTTTAAGTGTTTTGCCAACTTAAATTATTTTTTTTTTTTAAATTATTTTTATTTATTTATTTATTTTTATAACCACACTCTCTAAAAACTCTTTGCTCTCATCCTTACTTAGTATGGAAAAAAATAAGCGGATTATTCATTTAATTTTGAAACTGTTCAAGTCAGTCCTAGTTATATCATTAAACAAAATTGTCAGGTTTGTCAGAAAGAGCTTACATAACATTTGAATTAACAACTCCGGTTCAAAAAGTAAGGCTACGAAAAAGGTAGCCTAATGAAACCTATTGATACAATAAAAACTGGAGATATGATGAATATTAAAAAATAAATAAATATACATTGCAAATATACTGTGAGAAACTGAATGAGATAAATTGGTTGAATTGCAAGTAAAAATATCCAGTGCCAGGCCTACTGCCTAAAGACAGTATTTCCTGCAACCATAAGCTCATAACATAGGAAATACTGAGCAAAAGGACATGGATTTACAAAAGAACTGAGGCTGAAATGGAGAAACTACTACTGCTAAGGCTACAGAAAAGCCTGTGTGACTGAAGGTTATAGAGATAGAAATAGAGATATTTCAAACTAGATGTGATTTTTGTATGCAAACATAGCATGAGCATTTTCTATAATAGGAGCCTAAAGTCACTGGTACATCCTATCTTAAGTATAATGAACTACACTCAATGTGACTGTATTTGTCTCTTTATTTGCAAAACTCTGACACACTCTAAGTAGTTTGGGGTTTTGTTTATTCAATAAAATTCTACTATAAGTTACTCTGGAGTTTGTGGAAGATAGCTTCCTTACTCAGCTGGTTAGTGAGCTCACTGGGAGGGGGGGGTGGAGGAGGGGGGAGGGAGTTGACCAGAGTGACCATGACATGGTAGAGTTCTCTATTCTTGGTGAAGCTGGGAGAGGTTCAGTAAAACTGCTACTTTTTACTTCCGGAGGGCAGACTTTGAATTGTTCAGGACACTGGTAGGGAGGGTCCCTTGGGAGTCAGTCCTGAAGGGCAGAGGGGTCTAGGAAGGCTGGATGACCCTCAAGAAGGAAGTCTGAAAAGCACAGGAGCAGGGTGTCCCCCACCTGCTGTAAGATGAGCTGGTGAGGAATACTGGCATGGCTGAACAGGGAACTTTTGCTGAGTATCTGGGAGAAAAAGAGAGCCTATGTCCAGTGGAAGAAGGCACAGGCAAATCGGCAAGAGTACAAGGAAGTTGCAGAGAAAAAATCTGGAAGGCCAAAGCCTAGCATGAGAGCTCAACCTTGCCACTATGGTTATGGATAACAAAAAAATGTTTTTACATATTAACAGCAAGAGAAGGGCCAAGGAGAATCTCCATCCTTTACCAGATGCAGTATGACTACTGAGGATAAGGAATAGGCTGACGTTCTTAAAGCCTTCTTTACAACTGCCTTTACTAGACAGACCATTTATCCTCAGGGTACTCAGCCTCCCCTCCTGGAAGTCTAGGATGAGGAGCAGAACTTCCCCTTCAGTTCAGGTGGAAACAGTTAGAGACCTACTGCTCCACCTGGATTGTTTCAAGTCCATGGGACCAGATGGGATCTGCATGAGGGTGCTGAGGGATTTGGTGGATGTATTTGCAGGGCTGCTTTCCATCATCTATCATTGTTCATGGTCATCCAGAGAGGTCCCAGATAACAAGGAACTTGCTAATGTGACTTCCATCTCTAAGAAGGGTTGTAACAAGGACACGGGGAACTACAGGCCTGTCAGCCTGACCTTAGTGCCAGGAAAGGTGATGGAACAAGTCATCTTGAATGCAATCACACAGCATATGCGGGATAACTAGGGGATCAGGGAATCAGGCCCAGTCAGCATGGGTTCATGTAAGGCAGGTCTTGCCTGACCAACTGCATCTCCTTCTATGACCAGGTGACCTGCCTAGTACAGTCATTAAAATTCTGTGAAAATTTGTTCATCTAATTGCTCAGAGTTTTTGTCTGTTATATCCACAAGAAGTTTAATTTTTATTATTATTATTTTTTTTTTCCTTGGTGCGCAATACCATGTACAAGCTCTTCTTCTTCTTAAAAATAAATAATAATAATAAAAAAGTTTTATCTTTCAGTTATTGATACTGTTTGTTACTGACCTTCTCCTATTAGTCCTTTCCCAGTTGAACTTTACTGATTTACAGTGTTTTTACATATTTGGCCCAGCTTTAACTGGAACTTACATGATGATAGCATTTGTTGCTCTGTAGCAACAAAGCTTTTTAAAAATATGTGTGCAGCTACATTCATACAACATCTGTCTTAAAATAGAAGAGAGACTAGAAATGTTCTAAAAATATATATAATTTCAGGATTTATATTTTTTTTTGGTAGCCTTCTTATAATTATGCCAGCATCCAGAAATAGTATAGAAATATTTGACTACTTGTATATGATTTTACTTTAAATGGATTTCTCACACATTCAAATTTGTATCACAACCCTTTCTGTTTCCTAATACTCATTCTTTTTTTATACAAATGTTTACTTACTCCACCTTGGGTATATACAAGAGTTCTGAAGTGTCTGCCTACTGCTATTCTAAAATTGCCTGTTAATATTCTAAAAGTAACAGATGAAAAGGTGTCAGGATCTTAGTAGTCATTGGAGGTAAACAGGGAGCTGCCAAGTTGACTTCCAAAATCTGGATCTCATTACCCTGTGAATGTCTCTGTTGATATTAGTCATTTAGAAACAGTTACAGTATAGATAACAGCCTTATAAAATATATAAATTTTTAACCTGCAACTATTTTCAAAGGACTAGTTATAACTTGAAAAAATGTAAAACCAATTGTTTCATCATGTTCATTTATTCTTTATCTACTTGAAATTATACTTTCCATAATGGCACTTGTGCAATTCAGATTCATTTGTTGTGAGTGAGGTAAATTAATGGAAGTCATTTGAAAATATCACTATTTAAGTGTTTTAAAAGGGCATGCATTAAGTTCATCTATATTTTGTCCTCCAGGCCTACAATTCTGAAGGAGGGAGAAAAGTTAATTGAAAATCTACATTTTAAGCAGTGTTTCTGAGATACCTCTATCTGTCTAATTTTATCTGAAGAATAAAATTTCATATTGCTTTTTTAAAAATAGAAAAGACTTACAAAGTTCAAGGTACAAATTATCATGTCCTTACTTCAACAGACAGGAAAACTAGTAAGAGGACCAGAAGAAACCATGAAAATATTCTGCAAGTCAGAGTAACTGATGGAAGGCAAGTCTGGTACATGCTGTGAAATATGTTCTTCGTTAATCCTAGGAACCTTCAAAGAGAGGTGAAACAGAAAGTAAAAAAAAAAATCCTTGCTGGATACTACTTCAGTCTTGAATGTTAATATCAAAAGGAGCCCAATTAGTACATCGCAGAAATGTGTAGTGATTGAAATATAGGTCTAAATAAATCAAAGAACATAAGCAAAAGACAACTAAGAAAGGCAAAACAGACAGAGGCAACCGAAAAGAGAACAGGATACAGAAACCACAAATACTGAGGAAAATATTTTGTTGCATATACTTTAGGCTTTATTTGCTGTAAAACAACAACCAAAAAATTGTATTTATTTTCAGAAGTTGAACCAAAAAAGAATGTAGAAAATGTATTAAGAATTAGACACATTTAATTTAAAGATATAAAACTGGAATTGGGAGCTAAGGGAACAATGTAAGCATTTCATAAAATATAATAATTCTGTGGTTAATTAGTATTTTCTAGTATACAAAGAAATAGTGCTCTCTTCATTTTAGTAGTTCTTTGGGACAATATATATTACTACATTGCTAAACAGTTAAGGGAAAACAAACCAATAGTCACAGTTTTTGACAATGTTCTTTATTTTTCAGGATATTTCTTATTACCTTTTTTCTGTACACTCTACAAAGTGGAAACAGAGACATCTATTTGCTATCTATGAAAAGTGAAAGAACTAGCCAAGGAATACTAGTGTAATAAATAAATTAGTTTATTTTAATTTAAATTTTAAATTTTATTTTAAATAAAATAAATAAAAATAAAATAAATAAAAATAAAATTAAAATTTTAATTTTAAAAATACATTAATTTATTATGACAATATTAAATAGTTAATTTATTACAAATAAATAATTATTAAATATAATAAACTCTGCAATGAAGAGCAGAATAAAAAAAACAAACAGCCAAAGACAGATAAAATAAGTCCCTTCTATGGTTTTATTGATTTATTAGATTTCCTTTTTATGAGTCTCCACCACAGTTGTGACTACTTCATGAAGTGAACTGTATGGTTTATAATCAGAAACTGCTGTGAATCATTCTCCAACAGAAGAGAAAAGAAATTAATTGTGGTAAACAGCAGAAGAAATGAGAAATAACTGCTGGAAGGCCAACCAACAGGCTAAATGACTCTGTGAAGTGGTCGATGTTTGATATGTCTTTTGCTGCCTGGCAAAGGATTGTACTATATAAGAATACTTTGATGTGCCATGTTTGAGCTTATTTGCTCTTATTCTTCCATTCTCAACAAGCATTAAAGCATATAATTAAGCAAGAGTTCCCTTCCTTCAATTCAAGATAAAGAAATAACTTGTTTGTAAACAAAAGATCCAATCTGGTCAACAACAGAGGGGGAACTAAAGGTTTAGTTGCTGAAACCTGCCAAAAATAGTTAATTTAGGAATGTTTCCTCACAAGCTAGCCTTCTGCATAATGATCACGAATATACTCCTTGTTCATGTGTGATGAAAAGACTGATGCTACTAACACAACTTCATGGGCTTGTTTGTTCTCTCTTATTTTAGTCATCTCATGATTCATGCAAACATTCATGTTAAACATGAAAAAATGTTTTCATTTCTAGGTCTCTTCTAAATCCTTTAGAAGTTAACAAAAACATTCTTTTGACTTAAGTAATTTCAGGATCAAACTTTTTGCTCTAATCTTAAAGCAATTTCTGAACACATGTATATGAGGCAGATTAGCCAGAAAAACAGTATATTCATGAGTGATTTGACAGGAAGGAATTATAGGCATTATGTATGCTCAAGCTCTGTAGGTGCTAGAGAAAAGCTGAATTCAAGAAGTGATTTAGTGTGAAGTGCTTAAAATAACTAGATGTTCCTAACTTAACACTATAAAATACTTGGTTGTGAAGTAGTATCGCTATGCATGGATGTTGTTCAGAACAGATTTACATAAAAGTCTTTGCTAAAATTGCCTTTAAGATGTTAATGGCATTCTCCAAATACCTATCTTCAGTCTTTGAGCCTCTGAACTGCCTAAGTTTACACTTCCAGACTTTGTCACATGCCTAAATACTTATTAATGGGAGTATGCACAACTGTTTCTGACAGTGCTGAGCAGATGAGGCAACTCTGTACTGCCCTTCCTATTTCCAGCATAATAATATTACAATAGCATATATATTTTTTTTTTTTCATTGTTTAATGAATTAATTGTGCTGAAGAAGGTTATTGGCCCAAACACTCTTGAGATTGCAATTTAATAAACATTAGTATGGCTATAGATGTACATTATAGCTATATGGAAGAATCATATGATGTTACATTAAGATCATTAAGCACAAGAAGCCAAACACCTGAGGGATGAATTCAGAAACAATAAAGAGAAAGGAGATGCAGCTAAGCCTATAACCATGACTTACCTCATTATATTCAAATCATTGGTATTTTATCTTATAATTGTTATTTTAAAATTGTGTAGGAGGTAAAACTTTATTTCTGGCACACATTGTAAAATCTGTTATGTTAATTGCAGACTATAATGGCTTTCTTGCCATGATTTTTTTTTTTTTTTTTAATTTCATGTTATTACCAGAGTTATATCCTATATAGACATCAGGTTAAATTCTGCAGTCATAAATTTACTAACTATATAGAAACACTAATAGATATGAGTCAGCACAAAATTTATACCACTTTGTAAAAATAATTTGAATTTCATAGGCATTTATTAAGGTAATTTTAAAACATATATGTAAGA
Organism: Oxyura jamaicensis; assembly: GCF_011077185.1. Lineage (NCBI taxonomy): Eukaryota > Metazoa > Chordata > Aves > Anseriformes > Anatidae > Oxyura > Oxyura jamaicensis. The sequence continues at coordinate 79,088,726 of NC_048895.1, read as the reverse complement.
GGAATAACATGGGAATTCATTAGTAGTTTCAGAAGGTGTTACAATCAAAATTAACATAAAAGTAACATTCGGACTTCTGAGTGAATCTAAATAATAATAATAATAATAATAATAATAAATAATAATAATAATAATAAAAAGTAAAGAAAGTGTATATATATGAAGTTTAAGAAGAGCAAGTGTAGAGTCCTGCACCTGGGAAGGAACAACCACATGTATCAATGTATCAGTACAGGCTGGGGGATGACCTGCTGGAGAAGAGCTCTGTGGAAAAGGACCTGAGGGTCCTGGTGGACAACAGGTTGACCATGAGCCAGCAGTGTACTCTGGTAGCCAAGAAGGCCAGTGGGATCCTGGTGTGCATTAAAAGCAGCTTGGCCAGCAGGTCAAGGGAGGTGATCTTCCCCCTCTAATATGCCCTGGTCAGGCCTCACCTGAAGTACTGTGTCCAGTTCTGGTCTCCCCAGTAAAAAATAAAAACAAAACAAAACAAACAAACAAAAGGAATCTCCTGGAAAGAGTACAGCCAAGGGCCAAAAAGATGATACAGGACCTGGAACATCTTCCCTATGAGGAAAGACTGAGAGACCTGGGTCTGTTCAGCCTGGAGAAAAGAAGACTGAGAGGGGATTTTATTGAGGTTTACAAAGACCTTAATTGTGGGAGACAGAGGGACTTGGCCAACTTCTTTTCAGTGGTTTATGGGGACAGGACAAGTGGCAATGGCCATGGAACACAGGAAGTTCCACACCAACATGCGAAAGAACTTCTTCACAGTGAGGGTGACAGAGCACTGGAACAGGCTGCCCAGGGAGGTTGTGGAGTCTCCTTCGCTGGAGATATTCAAGGCCCGTCTGGACTCCTACCTGGGCAACCTGCTCTGAGGATCCTGCTTTGGCAAGGGGGTTGGAATTAATGATCTCCTTACAATCCCTACAATTCTGTGATTCTGTGATATCATAACTCTGGCTTATTAAAATGTTTTCTGACATTTGAACACATTTGATTATCTCATAGCTTCTATCTTTGATGAAGCAAAATAGTTAGACAATATGTGTCAGTTCTGCAATGTGATTAGTACCTGTATTAAAAGCCTGGTGGATTCAGGGTTTGGGTCTCTACCATTCTATATCAAAGTCCTCCAAAGTCCTCTGCTATTCTGGAATCAGCCCCTTTCAGATGTCTTTAACATCTCAAATGGCTTATTTTTAAGCAACTTGATTGAGTCATTGGAATGAGATTTAAAGTTTGTATTTTTGTCTAAGTCTAAAGAAACAGTTTAGTTAATTTCATAGTCAGTATAAAAAGATAGGGAGTTCTTATATTAAGATGCCGAAGCAAATGAAATAGATTGTATTCTCAAAGTATTTATCTCTCGTTATTGGCTATTCAGTGTGCCCTAATGTTTATCTCAGAGTATGCATGAAACCAATTTGACCAAACAGCCACGTATATCTGTATAGAAAAGAAATTATAGTCCCTTTACTACTGATGAAATATCACGGGATCTTTGAGGATGCAGGTGGTCACATCCTAATTTAGACCGTGACAGCTCACTGTATTAAATATAAAGAGAATAAATAGCATTTTTTTAAATGTTAATTTTGTGTTGCAGAAGAATAAGTTTAGCAGAGTTCTGAAGCATCTAAATTTTAGATTCCTTCAGTACGTTGTAGCAGTTCCCACTCTAAACCAGTATTTTATTTTTGGTAGTACTGAGCTATTAAGCTATTAAGAGAGAATGTTGATAATATTATATTCAGCAACAATCTGAAGATTTGGACATTCTTGTCCCAGTTTGCTCAATATTAAGTTTAATGAATTTTTAACGTGTGTAGAAGTACATGGAAAATCAAGTTTTCTTTTATAACCATCATAATAATTGCATAATGTTCTGACCTAAACAGGTTTTTTAAAAGAAGCAGAGACTGGAGACCAGCCACATATTGTAATGATGCCTAAAGAGGAAAAAAAAATAATAATCCTAACTGTAGATACTATTTGACTAGAATCTGCCAACAAACTGAACAAACAAACAAACAAACAAAAACACTAAAACCTATAGGGTTTTCTTTAGTAACACTGCAACTGGTAAAAATAGAGGAAACCATGAAATGTTGAAAATCTCATTCTACAGCTCTGAACTTTTAAAGACATTATTAAAATGTCATATTGTTATTCATAAATGCTTGATTGTGTAATGTTTGCTTTTTAATTTTAAGGGAAGTGTAAAGATATTATCTCAGAGGCAGCAGTTTAAAGGAAGAAGAAAGAGAAAAAGATAAGTAAAAAGAAGAATCAATCTACAACCTCCCCTTCCAGCCCCCTTTTATTTATTTATTTTTTTACTTAATCTGGAAAGTGGATATGTGCTATCCACTGGAATCTGGCTTTTCCAGATTCCAAATCATTTAGCCTAGTTCTCATTATTTACTATCCCTAAGATTACTGACCTATTAGTCCATGGGTATCAAATAAAAGAAGGTGACTTTAGAATCATGTCAGATATATCTGGGATAGCTAATAATTGTCAAAATACAGTTTTGTAAAGTTTAATCAAGCTCATACTTGAATATAATTAAGCTAACATGCAATATAGGTAATTTTATAATTATATAATTCTAGTGCACAAAATTGGAATAATAATTTTAAAAGGTGTTTAATTTTGACTCATCTTTCATTGTGACACATCATACAGTATTACAGGAGTGAAGTTAATTTTTCTTATATCAAAGAAAATGGTAAAATTTCACAGATATTTTCAAATTGAATTTGCCTGTATTAAAATAATAATAATAATAAATCAGGGTTTCCTTTCACTATCCACAGTATGTAAATCAGCAGTGAAACCTTCTTGTTCCAATGCCGTGGCAGGTTTTCTGATATGGAAAATTATTTTGAGCCAATATCTATGAACCATTACTATGATTTGAATCACAACTAGAAATGATCAATAAAGTATTGTACTGCCAGGACTCATTTCTTAATTAAGTCCTGTCAGACACTTCTCAGAAAATAAAATTATCTTACCTCATACTTTGATAGAAGTTGACATGGGGGAAACAGGAACATTTATGTAAATAATTCAAATAAGTATTCATTTTATAAAAACAAAACAGATTTTTGAAGAAAAAAAATAATTTATTTGAGCTAATTTCTTTGTGGCATTGACTTTTGAGAATGGTACTCAGAAATGAGTAATGATAAACAATGTATGTGAATATTAATTCCAGTTAAAGTCACAAATTGTATCTAAAGTGTGTTTTGTTTGAAAGAGTGATTTAATGAAAATATCTTTATTTTAAAGTTATAAATGTTTCAGGAAGAGGAATATCCACTGGAATTTCAGCCTTCAAAAACAATAAAGGCTGCACAATGAATTGATACAGAGTCATAAGAGGAGATGATTTTGTTGATTCTGGTTGACAACTAAGGATAGAAGCTAAACTAAAGAGATCATTACTAAAGGGTGTACAGTGGATCTTAGGAAAAATGGGGGGAAAAGTTTTAATTTAATGTACATTAACATTTTACTAAGTAGTTAAACCTTTCAAAGAGTAATTAATACATGAAGAAGACTGTTTCTAAATATATTAAATGAAATAAGGAAGCGTATCTTTTACCAGTTTTTCTATTAATGTTATTATTGTTTACTTCTAACAGTTACCTGATATGTTTAGAAATAATTGTATTTGAATTTTATTTTTAGTACCATAGAGAATGTTAATATCTGAAAGCACTTGAACTACATATATGGTATCACCAATAAGTAGACCTCTCTAGATGTGATGTGGGTATGTAACAGGACATAGAAATAAACTTTACACAGGGGAAAAACAAAACAAAACAAAACACAAATTTAATCAATGACACATGGAACACATAACCTTTGTACTTTATTTTTTCACATTAGGTATCCTATATAAGCTAGTTCTCAGTTTAACAGCTAGCTAAACATCTAGCTTTAACTAAATACCTAATTTTATTGGATAAAGATAAGATCAATCCCATCCTTAAAAAATGTAAAGGATAGACAACAAGAATTCAGTCCATAACATCTCAGCTAGTACACTCACAAAATGAAATTAGAACCTGTTCCCAGAATCAGACTTCTGATAATCTAAACCTAATTGTTTACAAACAACAAATCTGTCTGGAAGGGCACCTTTATTAGTCAGCTCCCTTAGCACCTCTAACAGAAGTTACGTTCAATGTATTTTAAGTTTCCTGGACTTGTTTGTATCAGCTATGTGGTAGTAGTTAGCGTCTCGCAAGTTCAAGTTGCCAATAAGGTCAAGGTATCTAAAGACATCTCTTAGCTCCTTAAAGAGTAATTCATCCATGTTATTCTGGCTGGGTGACCTATAGTAGACTTCCACAACAACAGCCACATTACTTGCTTTTCCCTTAACTCTTACCCAGAGGCTCTCAGCCACATCATCACCATCTGCAAGCTCTGTACAGTCCAGTCCCTCCATTATATACAGCATCCCCCACCTTGCCTGCCCTGCCTATCCTTTCTGAAGAGCCTATAATTACCCATCATAACTTACATTTATATAACATATAACAACTACAAAACCATTACAAGCTTTTTGCCTGATATGTACCTCATTTATTAGGAATTAAATCTCCTTAATCATGAGAAAAAAACCTTTTTACACAAAAGTAATAATCTTCTTTTATCTGTATATGACATATATAGACTTGCCAAAGACTTGCCGAGGTGATTGGCTCTGGGGAAGATGCATCATGCAGCAGAGCAGGGGATAACAGTGTGCACAGGGTTTCCTGTATCGAGGCAACTCAAGGCAGCCAAGGGAGCCACCAACATCCAGCAGCCCTTGCAAGAACAGCTGATGGGGCTTGGGAAGAGCCAGGAGCCCCCTTCCCTCAGCACGTTCAAAGGCAGCCCCTAGGGAGCACAAACGACCAGAAGCACAACAGAGCAGGCACACAGGGTGTGTCATGGCATTTTGCACAGTAGTTAGCACAGGGCGGGCATGCAGAAAGGACTGAAGGCAGACCTCTCTCTACTCTCTATTCTGGGAGCAGCATGGAGCTTCTTTATTGTGAGGCAAAAATGGTGTCTACCCCCTGCACCTGCCAGGCTGATGCAGAAACCCAGATGGAGGGGCCATAACCACCAGAGCAGACACCTCTTCCCAGACAGACATCCCAGGGACTGAAAGAGCTGCCCAGACCTTCAGCTGCAGAGAAATAGAGAATCTGGAGGTCCACCTAGAGCCTGAAGGCAGAATTGGGTGTTGTGGGTGCAAGTGTGACCAGATACATTCTTTGAAGAAGTTGCTGTGTTGCGAGAGGAACTCATTGTGCTGTGATGCATTCAGGAATCTGAGTGAGAGATTGATGTGTGGTATCATGCACTGGTGCAGGCTGAGCAACAGCCCTGCCTTAAGTCCTGGCAAGGGTGTGGTAAGGTGGCTTCCAACCCAAAACCAGCAGAACTGATGGACTCACAAGACAAGGGAGGCTAAACCCTCATTTCTGCTTGGAACAGAGTGAGAAATTTCCCCCTTGTCCTTGAAGTGGCCCTACACAACAGATATGATGTTCTAGAGCTCAAAAACGGAGAGGATGTCAGTAACAACAATGGTAATGGTCAAGGCCTAGAAAAGGGCAACTGTACAAAGGTGGACTGGTAAATCACTTGTATAAGAACCAGTGACACACACACACACACACACACACACACACACACACACAAAAGTATAAAATTATGGAAGGTGTTGGTAATACAAAATTCTTCTCTGAGGGACACTGAGGCACTCGTTTGCTGCCCAGACAATCTCTCAAGAGAGTTTTGCTGCCTGCTCAGGGCCTGTATTTGTGACATCATAAAGAGGCTACTGAACTTGGTCAAGCTGGAGGACTATCACCCATAGCCCAGCTGAAGAGCCTCTCCACACCAATGCATGCAGTTGAAAACAAGCAGGAGGAGTTGGAAGCCATATTGCAATTAGAAAACTATGATTTAATTGCTATGATGGAAACATGGTGGGACAAATCACACAACTGGAACATTGGAATGAAGGGCTACAAGATTTACAGGAGAAACAAGCAGGGAAGGAAGGGTGGGGTTGCCCTCTATGTTAAGAAATTGATATATTGTGAAGAATTCTCTCTAAGAAACAACCAAGAGAAGGCTGAAAGCCTGAGGGTAAAACTTAAGGACCAGACAACCAAAGGACATCTTGTGGTTGTCTACAGACTGCCTGATCAAGGGGAGCCTGTGGATGAGGCCTTCTTGCTCTAACTGCAAGAAGCATCTCTCTCACAGGCTCTCATCCTCCTAGAGGATTTCAACCACCGGGATATCTGCTGGGAAAGCTAGGCAGCAGGCAATAAGCAATCCAGGAGAATCTTGGAGGCCATTGAGAACTTCCTCATCTAGGTATTAGACAAACCAACCAGAGGAGAAACATTACTGGACCTGATGCTCACCAATGAAGAAGAGCTCATTAAAGAATTTAAGATTGGAGGAAACCTGGGTTGGAGTGACCACATACTGCTTGCATTTCTGATCTCAAAGAATATGGGCCTGAGAAAAGTCAGGACCCTGAACTTTAGAAGAGCAAAATGCCCGATTTTTTTTTTTTTTTTTTTTTTTTTTTTTTTCCTTAGACAGGATATTTTCTTCTTATTTTCTTTCCACTATATTTTTCTTAGAGCACAAGAGATCTCTATTCCCATATGTAATAAATCAAGAAGGGAAGGTAGGAAACCTGCATGACCCAGAGAGTAGTATTCAATGGTTCTATGTCCAGATGAAGGTTGGTGATGAGCAGTGTCCCTCAAGGGTCTATCTTAGAACAAGTGTTTTTCAATATCATCATCAATGACAGACAATGGGATTGAATGCACCCTTAGCAAGTTTTCAGATGCCAACAAGCTGAGTGCTGCAGCTGATACAACAGAAAGAAAGGATGCCATCCAAAGGGACCTGGACAAGCTAGATAAGTGGGCCCACATGAATTGCATGAAATTCAACAAGTCCAAGTTTAAGGTTCTGTACCTGGGTGGGGACAATCCCAGACATGAGTACAGACTGGGGGAAGAGCACATTGAAAGCAGCCCTGTGGAGACTTAGGGGTTCTGGTGGACAAAATGCTCAACATGAGCCAGCAGTGCATGCTTGCAGTGCTTGTAGCCCAGAAGGCCAACAGAATCCTGGGCTTCATCATTGACATGATTACTCATATGTTTTCCTGAGTTCAAAAATCAATTAGACAAATGAATAGAAGAAAAAATATATGTATATATATTTAAAAAAATCACTGTTTTTAAAGGATGTTCATGAGATGCAGATTACTTGAAGCTAGGGAGCTTCTCCATGTGCCTAACCTCTTCTCTTTCCCAAGCCATTTACTTAGCAACTGGCTGATACTACAGACAAGTTGCTGAGCTAGGGCTTTCTGGCTAATCATTTTCATAGTCATTTTTATATTCTGATCAAAATAATACATAAGAGGTTGAAGCAGAGGTTAAATGTTTTTAAGCTTCAACAAACTTATGGTACATCTGTGTTTTCTACTTTAGAAAAAAAATGTAAAACCTACCAAGTAAAAGAAATATATATCTAAATTTGAGAAACCCTCATACAGAAAACTAAAATAATAGGTAGCCCCATATTTATGAATGGTTTAATGACATCTAAAAGTTTGTGACTATGTTTTTTGATTTTTCTTGAGTAGTTAATTTCAACAGTTGTGAGGATAGTATGCGTTTATTATAGAAGTCACTCTTACTCAATTTTCTTCAGCATTCATAATAGCAGCAAAATGCTGACCATAATTAAAATTAATTCCTTCCCCCGCAAAAGATTTTTTATGTCTTTTCTTTCCCTTGAGAAAACTCAGAAATCTAAAAGACATTCCATACCTACAGAGCAGAATAGAATGAACAAGATGCCTAATAGTACTGAGTAAAAACAGTTTATATCATGGAAGACTGTGACTCTTGAGGGAAACCAGAAGGGTAAAAAAAAAAAAAAAAAAAAAAGCTGAAAGAACTAAAAAGGCTCTTCCACTCATGCCAGAAAAGGAAAAATCACAAAACCCTGAAAATAAATAATGCCATCAGGAAGGAGATAAAATAATTGCAAATGAGTGGCCAGAAACTTCAAAGTAACCAATGTAGGGGCCTCACCTGAACTATTTTACATTAGCTTAAAACAAAAAACAAAACAGATAAATGTCTGAGTCAAACAATTATGTCAAAGATTGACAAGTGAAAAGTAGATTATATGCATTACGTATCTTCAAATTAGTTTAAGTCATGCTCTTTTGTCCAAGATAATTGGATGCATCATTATCATTCATGCTTGTAATAAGATACATACAAATTAGAAATAATGTGACGAATCATCTGCTGGTGAATATCAACATAACTCCATTTACTGAAATGGAGATGTATTGGATTCAGTTAATTGCATGTCCTGGTTTATACCAGATGAAATCACTATATATTAGTGATTTTACTAATATACCTTAACTATTATTACAGCATTAGTAGTATTATCTGAGAATCCACCAGTTGGGATAAAATTATAGACAACATTAAATATTCTACACTTGAATATTGTACTTATTAAAGGAAACAGATGTGTTACTACAAAATTTTCATGGAATGTAATCATTCAATAATTCATTACAATTGTTTCTTCCTCATGGCATATTTCATATTTTATTGAAATTCTCATGAAGTATAATACATAAGCAGAAAAATCACATCATTTTAAATATATATAGAAAAAAATAAGACTAGATAAAATGTGATATATATATATAAATAAGACTAGATAAAATATTTGATGACAATTTTAACAGACAAAAATAAGGATCTAATAATATATAAAGTGGGAATATTTTCACAACCAAATATCAAGAATGAAGTGATTTTAAATCATCTTTTTTTGTGTGTTCTGATTTTACTAGAAATTGAATCTTAGTATCATTAACTTCAAGTATTTAAAGTGGTCGTTAAATTTAGATGTTGACAAAGATTTAGAAGATGTAACTTAAAGAGTAATCAGGTTTTTAATGGGTATGCTGAACTGCCTTCTGGAAAATTCCCACAATGTCAAAAAGAGCGTCAAAATGATGTAACCTGTAGTGGGTTTATGTCACCTGTACTGTGTGTGTGTGTGGGGGGGGGGGGGGTGAGGGGGGATTTGGCGCAGGTTCTGCGAGAAGCATCTAGAAGCTAACCCATGTTAGATAAGGGTCCTGATGGTGGCCAGAGCCAAGCCAATAAGTGATATTTTGCATCTCTGTTTAAGAAAGGAAATGTTTTGCATCTCTATTTAAGAAAGGAAAAAAACCTGCTGTAGAACAGCAGCTGGGAGGGAGAGAAGTAAGAACCAGCCCTGCAGACAGCAAGGTCAGTGCAGAAGGAGGGCAGGAGGTACTCCAGGCATACAGCAGAAATTTCCCTGCGGCCTGTGGAGAGGCCCCTGGTGGAGCAGGCTGTCCCCCTGCAGCCCATGGGTCCCACATGGAGCAGATCTCCACGCTGCAGCCCGTGGAGGAGCCCCCGGTGGAGCAGGTGGATGTGGCCTGGAGGAGGCTGCGGCCCATGGAGAGCCCCCGCAGGAGCAGGCCCCGGGCCGGAGCTGCAGCCCGTGGAGAGGAGCCCACGCAGGAGCAGGGGTCTGGGGGGAGCTGCCACCCGTGGGGGAACCGTGCTGAGCAGTCTGCTCTTGGGGATGGACCTCATGGTATGGAGCCATGTGGGAGCAATTCTTGAAGAGCTGCTGCCTGTGGGAAGCTCCCGCAGGCTCAGTTAGGAAAGGACGGCATCCCGTTGGAGTGACCCCACGTGGAATGGGGCAGAGAGTGACCATGAGGGAGTAGCAGAGGTGAAGTGCTATAGACTGACTGCAACCTCCACCATTCCCCTGTGCTGCTCAGGGGGAGGATGTGGATGAGGGTGGATGGAGGAAGACATTTTTCATTTCTTTCCTTTGTTTCTCATTTCTCTAGCTTGTTAGAAATAGCCAATAAATTTTACTGTCTCCCCACTCTATTTTCCCTGCTGCAATCTCCCTGTCCTTATCTAAACCCTTGAGCCCTTTGCATTGTATTTTCTCCCCCTTCCCCTTTGAGCAGGGGGAGTAAGAGAGGCCATGGTGGAAATCGGCTGCCCACCTGACTAAAACCACCACGTAACCTTACACAAAGAAGTATTCTACTTAGTGCTAGGCACCTCACCTCACCAAGGAGGGTAGGAGCTTCAGACTTACTTATTTTCTATGTCGATATATCTGTGCAGAAAATAATAATAATAATAACAATTTTAAAAGATCAAAGAAAACCAACCAACAAACCAAAAAAAAAGCATGTTCAGAAACTGATTAAGAAGACAAGCCCGACTTATGTATTATGAAGTTATCAAATCTGAAAGTGTTTCCCAATTGCTGTGTGAGGGCATATCCCATTCACATTGAAATTTCATAACATGAGTTCCCAGATATACAGGAGTTTACCAGTGGTTTCTTTGCGTGCCATCATTTTGTAGGCTTCTATCCATGGTATGTAAACCTATAGTGCACTTCAGCTGGAATTCTGGAAGTAATCTGAATCTGTGGGAGTATAAACAGACTAGTTGGATGTGGAGTTTAAATGGGATAGTTTGTCTCTTGTAATAGGTTGCAACCTATTTTAATTACATACACAAAAATCTGAGTTTTATTGTTTATTTACCAAAAAAAAAAAAAAAAGGAAAAAATAACACCAATCTCTGGAATTATGTTAGTATTTTGCAGATAAAACATGAGTCACAAACATGAAACCATTAAGATCAAACTTCTCAGACTTCATTTGAGTGAATTGAGTCTTGCTGTGTTCATTAATTTTTACTCCCTTATGCAGGGTAAGTCTCAGGTTTTTGTGCAGCCTTAGTGCCACAGACCATCTCAGGGTGTGAAATATTTTATTTATTTATTTATTTATTTATTTATTTATTCTGGAACTTCACTCCAAGGGAAACTACAGCTTCAATTCTGTCTCAGTGTTCAAAACACTGCAATTCACTTTCCAGGATGATTTGCATGCAGTATTTGAGATGGCAAGATCTATAATTTTAAATAAATTAACAACTAACATAAACAAGGAAAAGGAATGGAAGAAAAGATACATTGTCCACAACAGATTTTTTTATCTTAAGAACAACAGTGACAACAAAAACAACCCTTAACACAAAGTGTTTGAGGATTTAGGGATGTAACAGGAATCAAGACAGGAATTTACCAAGGTCTTTCTAATGCTTTGATAAAACACTGTGTGAGCAGTGTGTACATTTGAAAGGTGTGTGGAGAATATAAAAGAGTGAAAAGAGAAGAATGTGAACACAGAAACACAAGAGTTCTCATGCTCCTCAAACTAATAAAATAACATCAATGAGAACTTGTGCCACTGAAAGTGGCAATGGCAGCTAGTAGCAGTATTAGATAACTCTACTTCTTGTTAAGCAATACAACAGTGGAGAGTTTGTAGATTTCTGAAATCTTTATTAGCAATGATGCTCCACAAGCAAACCACTTTGTAGAGCCTTAAATAACTTGTAAGACCAAGAATAGACTGCAAACTCAGGCAGAAGCTCTTAATGAGAACAATTTAGATCAAAAGCGGAGGAATTTTGCTATTCCATTGTCACTATTTCTTTTGCTTCTACTGATTTCAACAAAAGTTTATGAAGTGTTTTTATTTAGGTGAGAGATGTTCAGTTGTAATCTTAAGCATTCTATTCTATTCTATTCTATTCTATTCTATTCTATTCTATTCTATTCTATTCTATTCTATTCTATTCTATTTATTCCATTCCATTCCATTCCATTCCATTCCATTCCATTCCATTCCATTCCATTCCATTCCATTCCATTCCATTCTATTCTATTCTATTCTATTCTGTTCATTTGCATTGCAGCCTAGGAAGCCAACCATATTTTGGGCTGCATCAGAAGAATAGTGACCAGCAGGTCAAGGAAGATAATTTTATTTAGGAAAATATCAAGAAGATAATTTTATTTCTGAAAATTAATTAGAAAAAAAAAAAATCTGGACATTTGACATCTTAACCTGGGATGTTTTCATTTTAATTCAGATAGTGAAATGTTATTTCATTACATAGCATCACTGCTATAGATGTTAATGAAGGTCCTTAAGGAAGTACAAGAGTACAAGTTGATGAAGTTTCAAGATCATTAAATTGTGTACTAATATAGTACAGCTGACTATAAGAGCTCTAGGAGAAAATGTGCTTAATTTGAAGCCAGGAAGGAAATCAGAAGTCATATCAACATCTTGGTAAAAAGGAAAACATCCAGTGATCTCACCTGGAGTCATTGCGTATTTATACAGAAATGAAATGAAATACTGGAAAACAAAAGTACCTTTTTAATTACTCTATCAGTATAATTGTATTTATTTATTTATTGTATTATAGTTCATAGTGTTCATATAGTTCATGAGTTCTGAAATTTCCCTTCTTTAATGCATCTGCAACACTGTTTCAGAAGGGATAGGCCCAGTAAATGTCATAGTGCCCTTCTCACATTATTTAGTTTCATATTTATGGAAAGATTTTATAGTATTTGTGAGCTGAGATGCATATGATCCATTCAAATAACAGGAAAAATCTTCTCATGTTTTTGAGAGTATTGTTGAGTTGGGGAGACTTCTTAATGATTACATTAGGAGCAATAATTGTGTTTAGTCCAGAAAACATGGTTATGATCAGAAAATGGAAGTTGATACTGAAACTGATTCCTTTCACTTTGACTCATCCAGCTGTGATAACATCACTAGTGAAAGAAAGGGAATTCCACTCCCACTGCTCAGTAATTCTACTCATATCTCTGCTCTTTGATTTTTGGGGAACAGAAAGTTTGTCCCTTAGCTGTTGCTTTTGCAATTTTTGCTAATCCTTCTGACTGTAAACTTCAGCTGACAGGTGAAAGATAATTTTCCTGTTTCAGAAAAATTTAAAAATATAAAATTGGTATGAAAAAATCAAAATCTCTTTCATGCATTCAAAAGAGAAAGAAGGAAAGAGAGAAAGAGAGACAGAAAGAGAGAAAGAGAGAGAGAGAGAGAAAGAAAGAAAGAAAGAAAGAAAGAAAGAAAGAAAGAAAGAAAGAAAGAAAGAAAGAAAGAAAGAAAGAAAGAAAGAAAGAAAGAAAGAAAGAAAGAAAGAAAGAAAGAAAGAAAAAGAAAGAATGAACTCAGATCAGCTGTGATTTTTTTTTTTTTATATATAGATTCATGATGTTTCCCACTTATTTTGACTGTTCTAAATGATCCATACAGAGCTTAACATTCAAAATGAAAAGTCACATTGAAGAGAAAAAAACATTTTTTATATTTATTGACTTCATTCATATCAATTTTTTAATTCAATATTTGTTTTAAGGCATGAAATCTTCTAAAATATATCCTTCAGGAAGGAAAGAAGTATAAACTAGACTTTTTAAATAATAATGCTATCATTTTAATGCTTGAAAAGAGATTTGCCAATTTAGTTTTAATGTTGCCTTCATTTTTTCTACTAACCTTTTTATGATGAACTGTAATCTGTATTCCTGTACTGCTGTTTTTTTTTTTTTTTCTTATTCACTCTGAGTATAACTTCTGAAAGAAGTCCGAAAGTCAAGGAGAGAGAGAAATATTAGGAGAAACTAGGTAAACTAATCTTAAAACAGAATGGAAGGAGGTTAGGGTTCCAAACTACAGAGCTTTACGTCCTTCCTTGCAGACTCCATCAGTCATTAATGCTTCTGAGGGAGTTCAATTCAGAGACCTACAGTTAAACAAATGGATACAGAGTGCACTTCAAAAGTTTCATTAGAAACAATTATAGCAGCTAGTTAGTCTCACCAATAGACATTTTAATGCTGTGTAGAAAAGCTGTACTTAATTCAACAACAACAACAAAAAAAGATAGAAATGGGACAAAACTAAAATTCCTGGAAGAAAGCAGAAATGAAACTTTTGAAAGACTATCTTGACTGTAGAATTAGCTTTTGATCAACTGAAGTATTTTTAAGCTATTCAGAATTACTCATAACTGCTGTGTGATTTTACCTTTTTTTTAAAATGTAATTTTGCACCCTAAATAAGGTGGAACTATAATTAGCCAATAAAGAAGTATAAAGGAGATGCAAGATTTTAGAGATGGCAAGGTAGGTGCAGGAAACAGCTAGGTATAGGAAATGAGGCTGAACATAATGTTGGAAAGAAATTTTGATACATTCTGAGTGGTATGCCAAAACTAGTTGATATTAACGACAGCTACAAAAATAGAGTGTATCTATGTATCTGTGGGTATACGCACATCTTGTAACTGATCTCTTTTTTTTTTATTTATTTTATTTTTTATTTTTTAGAGGGAACTAAAAATTATTCTATAACAGGATTGTATGAGTAATTATGTTGTACTAATAAAGAATTAGATAGGCATTAGATAGGCAACTCAAATACTCAAATTCTATCTAAGTCAAGCAATGAATTAGCCATCCCCAAATAAGCAAGAACAGGATGATGTCATAGGCCTTGAAAGTGCAAGGATAGGGTGATACCAGACATCCCAGACCTATAAACACTATTAAAAAATGGCCAATTACTGTTTAATAAAATAATGCAGCTTTGAGAATAGAGCAGAACCAACTTTATGAATAACATAGAGAGCAATGAAATGCATCCAACCTATATAATACTTAGATGTAATGTAAAATTTTAAGATAAAAAGTTGAAAAAAAAATGTGAAAGAAGAAACCTAACTGTTAGCAAATTTAAGAACTAAACTCAAGGACACCCAAGAACAAAGAACAAGATCCCATCACAAAAATGTTGGGATGCTTATGACTTGCCATAACAACACACTAAAAATATTAGGCATAACCTCAGGAAAGATAATAGATACTATAACTTTATATGTGTCAGTTGTAACTTAATTTGGAAGGGCTGTAATTGGATACTTTGGACTATAAGTGTTAGTACAATTGTAAGGAGACTAATGTTAACTCTGATTAGACTGTTAAGATTTTAATTAGAAGTCTTAGTTTCAAATATAAGATGTGCATACCTTGCCCACATAAATGCATGAGGTGTTTCATCTAATTGTTCACTGTTTAATTGTAGACTGAATGGAAGAATAACTGAGGAAAAAAAAAAAATAAATCACATTGTTAAGATTCTGATCTTTTTGCTGTTTTTATCTTTGCACACTTTTTAGAAATATTAAATAAAATTGTGATTTATATATATGTAGCATGTTCTTGGATCAGATATAGAGGAGAAGGACTCGGCTTGCATGACACATGATCAAACAAGCCAATATTAACAGGACACTGAACATGGTGACTAGCAAGTAAGTGTGTTAGTCATAAGAGTTTTAATCAATTCTATTGTTATCTCAACCCTTCGAGCCCCACGTTGGGTGCCAATAAAAATCAAAAGAGAAGGAAAGGTCATAAACAGCTTTTTGGAAGAGTTATTTAATGGCAGTAGTCAGAAATACACAGATAATTTAATGATATAAGTTGATATATTTTTGAGTTAAATTATGTGACAAAAGTTAAATTATGTGACTTTGAAATCAGAGGGTTTCACCAGACCATCCATGCTGGCACCTACTCAGTTAATTTCCACTTGTAAGTCAGAGAATCACACACAAAAAAATCCCATCCATAAGAAAAAGTAAAATTATCAGTGAATTATCATATTAAACATCCATTTTGACTCTAACAAAAGAAATGAATACCATCTTTTTCTGCTCCCATTGTACTGAAGCTCATAAGACTAGATCTCCTGACTCTGTTCTAGAAGAAAAAGCAGGCCAGTACAGAAGTAAGGAAAAATAAAAGGGAAATATAAAACGGTAAGGTCAAGCAGGGAGTAAAGACGGAAAAATGCAGAGCCTTCTTAATAAGAGGAAAGACTTCAGAAGAAATTAAAATGGTATGGAAATGGTATGGAGAATGAACAATCTATTATTGATCTGTTATTATGAATTTTTACCAGCTTTTGTGTGTGTGTGTGTGTGTTTTATTTATTTGTTTGTTTATTTATTTATTGTTGTTGTTCTTCTCCTGATCTGGCAGGTTAGGAAGCTGAGCAGTAGCATGATGTCATCTTAGAGATATTCAGTAATCTTAATAATGAATATTCCAAAAGAAGTATTTTGGAATAGATTTTTCTAATCTACCTATATCTTTCTTGAATGTTTACTACTTTTTATTTGTGTTAAATATAAGAGATCTCTTTAGCTCTGTCTGAGATAAGTCTTCTATGACCAAGTTTTACTTTGATTAGGAAACCAAATCCTTTTTTTTTAAAAAAAAAATATATTATTATTATTTATTTATTTTTTCGATCAATTAATTTGAAACAAATATATATATTTTTGATTTTTTGATTACAATAGTCAGAAACATGTTTTTCAAATTAAATAAATAAATTAAAAAATAAAGCGAGTATGCAATTCTGTGAAAAAAATATTGAGTTGAAAATTCCATTCGCTTTAGAAACTTTACCACACAACTGTGATCAACTTTATCTGGAATTGCCCTGAATTTAACCTTCAGCCTTTTAATTTTTTTCTTAAAAGTAAAAAAGTTCTTTTAGCATTCATGAGAAAATTAAGTTAATTTTGTTAAAATGAAAAAAGTATTTAATCACTTTCTTCTACTAACTGCATAAACATAAATTAAAATAATACAAGAAATAGTTAAAAAAAAAAAAAAAAAAGAAAACACATAATAAAAAGAGTAAAACACAGATTTTAAAATTAAGCTTGAATGACAACAACAACAGCTCTTGAGTAAGGAATGTATATTGTCTTTTATCCCTTAACTGAACTTTCATTTTGAATTAACGAAGTCTATGTCCATTAAGTAATTAAGAAAGTATATGGCTATTAAGTAATTAAGGAAGTATATGGCTATTACAGAAAGAGATATGAAGGGATTTTTTAGACACTCTCAGTCAGGATGACCTTTCAATATATAATCAATGTAAAAAATTGAACTGTAAACTAGATAGTTTCCCCTAACTAAAATACTGCTATAAATTTCTATAATCATGTAAGATCTTGAACTTTATAGCTGAAGATTATCTGTTACTTTTTAGTTTCTGTGTTGCAAACATACTCTGTCCATAGCAATCTCCATCTACTGCCCAGTACATCCTCAGTATTATTTAGTTTTTTTGCAGAACCACAGAATAGTCTAGGTTGAAAGAGAACTCCAAGATCACAAAGTCCAACCTCTGACCTAATGCTAACAAGTCCTCCACTAAACCCTATCCCTAAACTCTACATCTAAACATCTTTTAAAGACCTCCAGGGATGGTGAATCAACCACTTCCCTGGGCAGCCCATTCCAATGCCTAACAACTCTTTTGGTAAAGAAGTTTTTCTTAATATCCAACCTAAATCTCCCCTGACACAACTTTAGCCCATTCCCCCTTGTCCTATCACTGGGCGTATGGGAGAATAGACCAACTCCCACCTCACTACAGCCTCCTTTCAGGTACCTGTAGAGTGCAGTAAAGTCTCCCTTGAGACTCCTCTTCTCCAGGCTTAACAGTCCCAGCTCCCTCAACTGCTCCTCATAAGACTTGTTCTCCAGACCCCTCACCAGCTTCGTTGCCCTTCTCTGGACACTTTCGAGCACCTAAATGTCCTTCCTGTAGTGAGGGTCCCACACAGAGTAGTTTTGGTGCACAGAGACGTACTAGAGAATCATAGAATCATTTATGTTGGAAAAGACCTCTAAGATCATCTAGTCCAACCTGTAATCTGGCACTGCCAAGTCCATCATTAAACCATGTCACCACGCTCTACGCTCTATATCTACATGTTTTAGAAGACCTAGGGATGGTGACTCAGCTGCTTTCTTGGGCTTCCTGTTCCAGTATTTCACAATCCTTTCAGTGAAGATTCTTTTTCCTACTATCCAACCTAAACCTCCCCTTGCACAGCTTAAGGCCACTTCCTCTTTTCTTATCACTTGATGTTTGGGAGAAGAGAGCTGTCCCCACCTCGCTACAGCCTCCTAATATCAATCATGTGGCAAGAGGAGGCAAAGCTAATATTACAATAATTAAGCTGAAAGAAAAACAAAACAAACAAACAAACAAAAAAACTTGCAAAAAATCTTCTTAGCAACATTCAAATAATTCAGTTGTTTTAAAACTTCCCTCATAATAAATAAAAATCACTGAGAAAAAATGCTGATTTATTCATTTAAGCCACTTTTAAAAATCAAATTTAATATATATTACACAATTACAATCTACAGAAGCTATAAAACTTACTAGAAGGAATAAAAAATCCAATACTTATATTATATAAAAAACACTTAATTTAACTAATGTTCTGTGTAACAGAAGTCACATAAATAGCCAAGTTATAAAAGTTTCTGTTATTGAAACATATTTTACTGTAAGAGGTGTAAAGTATAAAGTAACCTGAAAATCTCATGGAGACCTTATTTAGGTGGATAATGACTGTGATGCTTCTCTTGCATTTAGGTAAATGAAGAACAACCTTACCAATAAATGCAGCATCAAAATCAAGGCCAGTAATACTTTTCAGAAATGATTGACTTGTTCATTTGGAATATTGCATATTGGAATACTTCCACTCTACTTTGCTACCACATTTTTTTTTTTCTTCATGAACACTTGACAGTCTTCTACACTCACCATCTTTCCACTCATCATTCACTTTCATAAGAAACAGATAAATTTTAAAATAATTAGCAACGTCCTACACATAGGTTTCTCTAATATGACATCTCACTTCATTTTGCTCTTATTCCCACATGTTCTTGTATTTATTTGATGCTAAAATTATTGCCAGAATCCTTAGATTAAGGAAATCTTCTTTGTTTCAACTAGAACAGGTTGTACACTGAACACAGTTACTGTACACAGTAACACTGAAATGAAAGCAAGAAACATTCTTTCAGCAGCTTTACAAGAACTTTCATCTTCTAAATGGCCTGGGGAATCTGAAAAGGCAAGCATATAGTGTAGCCCTTCAAGTAAGAGGTCAGTGGTCTTAGTCCAGCTAAACAACTCCTGAAGACAAGAAATTTAGACTGAGAAAGGAACAGATGAGATTACTACCTTATGTCTGTACTGCCAGTCCTCCTTTTCTGCCAGCATTTGTGAGTCTTATTCCTTACTATTCACACATATTAACATTCCGAGACAAGACATTATTCTAAGGTTCCTAGGAAAATGCTAATTTCAACCGACTCAGTGAGGATGAATAACACAAATATGCATGTAAGTGTGTGTCTTTGTATACATGTGCATGTATACATATAAATCTAATAAATTAGATGTATGCTATTGGTAGATAATCATAAGGATCTGGGTTCTACAGCCATTCTCCTCATGCCTAAGGAAGTCAGAAACATGCAAAAGGCTGAAGGCATTACATCCCAGCCAACATGGGTTCGTGAGGGGTAGGTCCTGCCTAACAAATTTGACTTCCTTTTATGATAAGATCACCCATCTAGTCAACCAAGGGAAACCAGCTGATGTGATTTTTTGGACTGCAGCAAAGCTTTTGACACAGTTTCCCATAGGACACTACTGGACAAAATGTCAAGCATACAGCTAAATAAAAATATCATATGATGTGTGAGCAATTGGCTGACTGGTAGGGCTCAAAGGGTTGTGGTAAATGGGGCTACATCAAGCTGGCGGATGGTCACTAGTGGGGTCCCCCAAGGCTCCATTTTAGGGTCAGTCTTCTTCAATGTTTTTGTAAACGACACCAAACTTGGAGGAGTTGTAGACTTGGCTGAGGGTGGAAAGGCCTTGCAGAGAGATATGGACAGATTGGAAAGCTGGGCAATCACCAACCACATGAAGTTTAACAAGAGGAAGTGCCGGCTCCTGCACCTGGGACGGGGCAACCCTGGCTATACGTACAGATGGGGTGATGACGCTGGAGAGCAGCCCTGCAGAGAGGGATCTGGGAGCTGTGGTTGACAGCAAGTTGAATATGAGCCAGCAGTGTGCCCTGGCAGCCAGGAGGGCCAAACGCATCCTGGAGTGCATCAAGCACGGCATCGCTAGTTGGTCAAGGGAGGTGATTGTTCCACTCTACTATGCACTGGTTTGGCCTCACCTCAAGTACTGTGTGCAGTTCTGGGCACCATAGTACAAAAAGAATGTTAAAACTTTAGAGAGTGTCCATAGGAGGGCAACAAAGAAGGTGAAGGGCCTTAAGGGGAAGATGTATGAGGAGTGGCTGAGGTAACTTGGCCTGTTCAGCCTCGAGAAGAGGAGGCTGACAGCTTCTTCATGAGGGGGAGTAGAGGGGCAGGCACTGACCTATTCTCCTTAATCACCAGTGACAGGACCCACATGAATGGTGTCAAGCTGAGGCAGGGGAGGTTTAGGCTAGACATCAGGAAGAGGTTCTTCACCGAGAGGGTGGTTGCACACTGGAACAGGCTCCCCAGTGAAGTAGTCACTGCACCTAGCCTGTCTGAATTTAAGAAGCATTTGGACTGCACACTTAGTCACATGGTCAAATTTTGGGTAGACCTCTGCGTTGCCAGGAGTTGGACTCAATGATCCCTATGAGTCCCTTCCAACTTAGGATATTCTATGAATCTATGATTCTATGAACTTCACGTTACCTTCCCAGCACAGAGGGAAACAGAGTGAGTACAAAACAATTCATCAACTACTTCTATGATACTCTGTTTTGCTAGTCTTCCCCATGTCACTGTCTCTTTGCATTTGTCAAATAACTTTTTTTTTTGCAGGGCAAGCAGGCGATCAGGCCTAGTCAGAATGCGTTTATGAAGGGCAGGTCCTGCTTGACGAACCTGATCTCCTTCTATGACAAGGTGACACACTTAGTGGATGAGGGAAAGGCTGTGGACCTTGACTTCAGTAAGGCATTTGACACCGTTCCCCACAACATTCTCTTCAGGAAACTGGCTGCTCATGGCTTGGACTGGTGTACACTTTGTTGGGTTAAGAGCTGGCTGGATGGCCGGGCCCAGAGAGTTGTGGTGAATGGAGTCAAATGCAGTTGGAGGCCAGTCACTAGTGGAGTCCCCCAGGGCTCGGTACTGGGGCCAGTCCTCTTTAACATCTTCATTGATGATCTGGACGAGGGGATCGAGTGCACCCTCAGCAAGTTTGCAGAGGACACCAAGTTAGGTGCGTGTGTCGATCTGCTCAAGGGTAGGAAGGCTCTGCAGGAGGATCTGGATAGGCTGGACCGATGCGCCAAGGCCAACGGTATGAAGTTCAACAAGGCCAAGTGCCGGGTCCTGCACCTGGGGTCCAACAACCCCAAGCAGAGCTACAGGCTGGGAGATGTGTGGTTATAAAGCTGCCAGGCAGAGAAGGACCTAGGAGTATTGGTTGACAGTCGGCTGAATATGAGCCAGCAGTGTGCTCAGGCGGCCAAGAAGGCCAGCAGCATCCTGGCTTGCATAAGAAACAGCGTGGCCAGCAGGTCCAGGGAAGTGATCGTCCCCCTGTACTCGGCTCTGGTGAGGCCGCACCTCAAGTACTGTGTTCAGTTTTGGGCCCCTCACTACAAGAAGGACATGGAGGTGCTTGAGCGAGTCCAGAGAAGGGCAACAAAGCTGGTGAAGGGTCTGGAGAACAAGTCTTACGAGGAACGGCTGAGGGAGCTGGGCTTGTTCAGCCTGGAGAAAAGGAGGCTCAGGGGTGACCTTATCGCTCTCTACAGGTACCTGAAGGGAGGCTGCAGCGAGGTGGGGGTTGGTCTGTTCTCCCACGTGCCTGGTGACAGGACGAGGGGGAATGGGCTTAAGTTGCGCCAGGGGAGTTTTAGGTTGGATGTTAGGAAGAACTTCTTTACTGAAAGGGTTGTTAGACACTGGAACGGGCTGCCCAGGGAAGTGGTTGAGTCACCATCCCTGGAGGTCGTTAAAAGACATTTAGATGTAGAGCTTAGGGATATGGTTTATTGGAAGATTTGTTAGCGTTAGGTCGGAGGTTGGACTCGGTGATCTTGGAGATCTCTTCCAACCTAGACTATTTTGTGATTCTGTGATTCTGTGATCTAGACAGTCTAAAAATTACATGGCAACATATCATGATAAATTAATATTAAATACCATAGTAGTATGAGAAAATAATTTGTAGAAGTGAAGGCAGTGCAGCTTCAAAGAACCTGGGGATTCCTGCTTTTCAAAGACTGTCTGCATTTAAAAATACTAACTGGTTTCAAACAGTGCAAGACAGAAAATAAGATAATAAAAATGCAGTTAAATTTATTCATCTCAAGTCAAAGAGGATTTGTCCAGTACTTTCCAGTTCTTCTCCAAAAACTGGAGTATATAGGAAAACTAAATAACTTTATAAGCTATAGTATATCACATTTATTTCACTAGGAAGATTCAAAAGGGAAAAAAAAAATCAGAAATAAAATTTCAGATTAAAATAAATGTAGATAAATGTAAAATGATTCATGTAAATTCACATGTGCACACATACACAGACACAAGAAACAAATATGCACAAGAAATCAAAATTGACAAAAATTGAATTGACAATTTGAATTGTTTGAAGTTTTAGAACAGTTCTGAGTTGACTGTTCTAAAGCAGAGTAGGATCTTGGGTTACGAAAAATAGTTCTGTAAAAACATAAGCTGTAAGAACATCAGGAAGCTGAAAAGCTAACCAGGGAATTGCACAGGAAAATTATTGTTTCATTGGGAAGAAAAATATATGGCTCATCCACATTTTGAATACTAATTTCACTTATGGACGTCTTATCTCAAAAGATTATATAGAACTAAGAAAATTTTCAGAGATGGCAACCAGGAGGATTGGCAGAATGGAAAAGCATCCATATGAATAAGAATACAAATAGTTCAAGACTCTTAAGTGTGGAAAAGTTCTAACTAGAGGAAAAGATAATTAGAGGAAGATATAATAAAGCCCCACAAATGTATGAGCAGCATCAAGACTGTGTATGGTGACTAATCATTCACTGCATTGTACGCCACAGGTACTAGAAAGCTCTAACTAGAAAGCTATTTAGATCCTGGTTCAAAACAAGTAAGACGAAGCAGTACTTCAAGAGTTGAAGCAGACTTGTGCAATTTATTGACAAGCCTGGAGAAATTTACACTGATTCAGGAGAAAGGAAGATAAGTTCATGTTAAAGGAAAGACAGAATCAGATATTTCATTTGAATAAAACAGTTGGAGATTGAGAGAGCATTAAGAAGAAGAATATAGCTACCCAGGTTTTACTCCTCTATAGACAAAAATAAGTTAAGAACACTGACACAGACGAAGTACTGGATAAGGGGTTCTTCTTACCCTTCTGTTCTAACTTTTCTCTGAAAAGGACAGTTCAGCTGGAAAAAAAAAAGAAAAAAAAAAAAAAAAAGATTACTTTCAAGAAAGAAAATATCAGAAGTTAAGATCTTCAAGATAGTTCCACTATGAATAGCTGAGGTGAAGAACTAGACTACCATGAAGATTCACTCTGTAAGACATTTCTAATATTTCAAGCCAATAAAGGGCCTGTGTAGAGAACCTAAAAGGAACAGCTGCATTTCCTTTAAAAAATTGTCAGATCCATGGCATCATTTTGTATTCCAAGTGTATTGTTTAGTTAATTAAAGTTTGTTAAATCCTTTCTTCACTTTAAACATTTAGAGCTTCAGATGAGTCCTTACAATACAGATCATAATATATTTATGCCTCAGTAGGATTAAAAAAAATAAAAATAAATAAAAAAAAAAAACATTAATTATTTTTAGTAAGGAAGTGAAAGAAAAAATAAACAGTGCATTAATTACATTTTCAGATAATAAATTAGGAAGTGTTATCAAAAAAAAAAAGTGAGAAATTAGAAATACAAAAAGACGTGAAAAACTAAGAATTGAAGTATGGGCTGGAAATAACTAAATGAGCTTCAACCTGCAAACCAGCACACAAGTATTTCTGGGAATTAATAATCTAGATATTCTTAGATGTGAGATAGCACATTAGTAATACTGATATAGTAACCCTGATTAGGACTTTGGGCTTTAAATGGACCGTATGTTAAAAAAAAAAAAAAAAAAAAAAAAAAAAAAAGGAGATTCGAGCTGTTTATATAAAAATGTAATGTGATGGAGGAAAAGACTAAAAAACAGGCTTTTTAACCTTCCATAATATACAAATATACAAACCACCCAAATCAGAAGCCATATGAAAATCTCTTTCCATATGATGTGTGACCATATATATAGAATACTTACGCACTTCTGGGCACTTTGTTATCCAGATCACATGAAGAACTGGAGGGATTTCAGAGAAGGACAATCACTTTTATTAGACATCTGAAGGGAATAATCTATGGGGAAAGTTAAAAACTATTATAGGCATTTATTGGCTAAACAGTAAATTAAAATGTTAGGTATTCAGCTGATGTAAATATAGCCATTTGTAAATTAAATTGTGAATAAAATCTCCTTATATACTTTGCAGGTTTCATTTCTTTTCATTCTTTTATAGATGTTAAGGTGGGAGGATTTTTTGTTTGTTTTGTTTTGTTTGTTTTGATTTCTCAAGAATATGTAAAAAAGGATAACTTTTAAAAATATTTATGCAAAAAAAAAAAAAGTGAGAACTTTTTCACTGGTAGTGATCTTGTAATAATTTGGGAAGTAACTTTTAAGTATTTCAAAAAGGGTTCTTTAAAAATTTACAAAGTACATAATTACAAATTACAAACCCCAAACCCTTGAATTCTATCTCTAGTCACCAGAGAGTAGAACTCAACACCTGCCACTCCACTTCCCTCCTGAGGAAGCTGCAGGCCGCCATGAGGCCTCCCTTCAGTCTCCTCTTCTCTAAGCTGGACAGTCCAAGGGACTTCAGCCACATGAGAAGCCACATGAGGCATACAGTAGAGCTAGACAATCACTTCCCTTGGCTTGCTAGCTACGCTGTGCTAGATGTACTCCAATAATATTGGTGCGATTGGAGTGAATCTTCATGTTTATACATTTGTGGAGACTGAAGAGAGAAAGAAAAAATATCATGATATCTTTCAAGTGATAAATTGCACTGTGCAACTAGCAATGAATAAAAAGCAAAAGGTAATGTACTAAAATAATCATCTGGGAAAAAAATAATAAAAAAAAAAAGGAAAAGATGGCAAGCTATCTATCAAAGTATTATCACTTGCAATGGCGGATCATTTTGCAAATGCTTTAAGCAGATATTGAATTACAAGAACTATGATCTAAGACAATGAAA
This sequence comes from Oxyura jamaicensis, assembly GCF_011077185.1. Taxonomy (NCBI): domain Eukaryota; kingdom Metazoa; phylum Chordata; class Aves; order Anseriformes; family Anatidae; genus Oxyura; species Oxyura jamaicensis. Next base: position 79,063,435 of record NC_048895.1, on the reverse strand, counting down.
TTTTCAGTACATACTCACTTGCTCTAGTCCCAAAGGTCACGTCATGCAATCACTAAACTTGCAAATAGATCTTACATTCCCCTCAGTATTTATCCTGAATACCCTAAAATTCAGACTGCAATCAGTTCTCTGTATTAGACAGACTGAACTCCTAAGCTGGCACTTATATTTTCCAATATCAAAGTTAGTTGTACTTCTCTGGTCACATGAATTTTTTGTAATTGTCAAATTTTACCCATTTCTGTCTTCTAGCTTTTTTTTTTTTGCTTTTTTTTTTTTTTGATGATCACTGACATTATTTTCTGTTTTAAAAATTTGTTTTATTTCTTTAATTAATTTTGTTTAATGATATGTGAATCAGAGTATTATCTTAATTTAAACAATGTTTTCCCATCTCTATTCAAAATATAATTTACCAAAACAAATGAGTTGATTCAGATTCATGTTTTCTGACTATTCAAGGTACTTTGTTTAAACAAAGTTTAATCCTTCCTAGCACCCTCGTTCCTTTTTAATATCATGAGGAAGTTGCAATATTGTACGCTTCTATATCATATTTATATCAAAAAAAGATGATGGCATAGTGTCTCTTTCAAATGCACACACATATATTGGCAAAGTAACAATGTCTCAGCAAGATCAAGAAGATGGGGAATTGTGATATGAGGGAATAATAAAAATAAGCTCCTACTCAAATCCAAATATCTGAAAGAATAGCAAAAGAATTACTGAAAATTACTTCCCACCCCCTTTTTTCCTTTTTTTTTTTTTTTTTTTTTTTTTTTTTATTTTGGCCTACCCCGCAACTGCCTTTTTTAGATCTAAATATAAGACATATTGTTTTTCAGTGGAGTAGTTATTATCTGTGTAACTATACAGAAATGATAGAAGTTGCACACATGTTGAATTTGGACCTTTGGATTTTATCTCATTTTATCTGAACTGTAAATCTGCAAAAAGGATTAGCCTTCAATTTTAATGTAATATTGTAAAGTATCATAAGATGGCTTGGCATGATAAGGTACTATATAAATTTAAGTGTCTGTCCTCAGGATAATTTTGTGGCAAGTGACCACCAGTTACAGGCTAGTATCTGATTTGTTTTAGTTTTTTCTTCCAGCAACTGGTTTATAGCTTCAGCTAGTATAAACACTGGTGAATACAAAGAGAGAAGCTTTATACTTTTCAGATGTTTTAGGTGCATTCTAGTGCATTCATAAACATTTTTTTTTCTCATCTTTCATCACAGATAACTGTGAATGCTCATTTTTTCCATTAGCAATTGGTGTTTACTTAGGCTGAAATAAAGAACAGTGCTTTTTTTTGTATTGAATTACCAGGGTAAAATAAAAGTCAAACATCACAGACTTCTCCCATGTTTTTTGATGTATCACCAAATCAAGTGGAAGGTAGATAGTATGACAATTCCACATCATTTCATTTGACTTTCCTTTTCAGACTTGTTTTTGGGAGTGTTAGAATAAATAGCAAGATGATGAAATACTGTGTTATATTGAAGCCTAAGTATGAGCAGGTTAAGGGAAGGGAAGGGAAGGGAAGGGAAGGGAAGGGAAGGGAAGGGAAGGGAAGGGAAGGGTAAGACAACAGTACATTTTATGGTTACCGCTTGAGCTATGATTTCTTGTTCTAAAAATACTCAGAAGCAATGTGCATTTATTAATAATATTTTATATCACCTTCTAGTAACGTGACTGTATTAGTTAAAGGCCATAATGTGTCTAATTACTAACGTGCATGTAATAAACAACAGTTGGTCCTACAAAATTAATTTCTTCTTTAAATACACATTTGCTTCACTATTATATAAGTGATCCTGTTAATGAAATTATTTTTAATTTTTGAGCTTAACTTTCATTATCAATAATTTCCTTACAGCATTATGGTTTCTGTACAGTCCCACAAGAATGATGTTATAGTTTTAATATTATCCAAGAGCTTAGTGAGAAGTGCTATAGAAGACTTGGATTGTCAAAATGAGTTTAGTACGGAGTTCGGGTTCCTTGAATGTCATTTCTTCATAACCTTGAAAAACGACAAATGAGGATTTGAAGAACATTAATAATGTATGGGAAATGCAATCTATTTTCTGGCTCCACTGTCATAATTAGGTTCTGATAGAGCCGTCTGTACCAATTTACCAAGAAACTTTTATTTAAAACAAAACAAAACAAAACAAAACAAAACAAAAAAAAAACACTTCTGAGAGTATTTATCAGTAGTAGTGAGGAGACATCAAGACCAAGTTTAGAACTAAAATGATTTGGAAGTAGATGTAAGTTAGGTGCTTTTATATTCAGCAATTGTCATTAGATATTTGAGCCTAAACTACTTTGAACTAAAGCAAGTTTATTATAATTTGTGCAGAAAGAAGCAGATTCTACAACAACACATCTGAGACCCCCATGAACCTAGGTCTATATAACCTAAATAATTAGAAACAGAAAGTGGGTAACAATAATTTCTGTGCTAAGATTTTGTATTTAGTTGGTAAACAAGAAAACACTAGTACTGAAGATGTTTTATTATGAAGCACTCCAGATCTCTGCCTTTGCATTTTACATTACAATTACTGAAGTCAAACTCATGTTTGTTTTTATGTTATGAAAACATTTTCAAGAAAGAATAATTACATATTGAGATTTTTCCCTACATTCTTTACATAATTATTTATGCTTAAGAGAAATACTGTATTACAGCACTGAAGACTGAGTAGGATGGCATTTGGAAATGAGAAAGGACAAGACCTGAAAATTTGAATATAAAATCTGCAGTTATGATTGACTATTATAAGCCTTAATAATTATTATTTGTTTCAACATTTTCCTTAAAAAATGATTCCTATAAATTGTTACATATTTGCACACTGTAATTTTGGGTGGATCACAAGAGCAGCTAATATTAAATCTTGTTTTCCTGATTTGCTATGACTTTAAGTCAGAAATGATAAAGCAAGTCACTAACCAATGGAAAGTATTGAGCTGTGCTCTTGCAGCAAATGCTTACGCAGGAGAAACCTTGAATCATTGGAATTCTTTGAACTCCAAGACTTAAAAATCTTGAGTCATCTATTTCACTTTTCCTCACTCAGTTGCATCACTGTATATCAGTATAGAAAAGTGTTTGGGACCTTTGGGGGGTTGGGGAGAGCTTTATGTTCTGGCATCAGAAATAATGGGATGCACATTTTAATTATTTTGTCTTTAAGGGTTTGCAAATTTCTTATGGCAATAAAAGTTGAGATCTCAAGCAGTCACTGGTTGAGTTTGCTAAAGCTGTAAGCATTCGATGATTAAGTACTAAATTAATTGTGTTTGTATTTATATCCACAGTTAATATGCTCACAAGCAGGAATAGGTAAGCACATACACATGCATGAAACATTAGATATTTGTGCATACACAGGTCAGGCCCTCAGCAGACAGAATGTCTGTTTCCTTCATAGAAGAAAACCCTCTTTCAAAAAGTTAATGAACTGTAATGGAAACTTCTATGCCATCTAAAAAGTACCTTACTTCCTTCTGTGCAAGGCAACACTTTTGAGATTTACTTGTCTCCCCTGGATATATGCAGATCATTTCACAGCAAAAGTAAATTAATAGCGTAGGCGGGGATCTGAAATGACACAATGGTTTTATTCAGTGTAAAGACTGAGAGATTACAAAGCATTGTAGGATAGGGAATAATTGCTAAACACATGTGCAATCAGTGTCTTGGACTACCCAATGTATACAATAGTATGAAGGATACAGTCTGTACCAGTCCTGAACAAAGACGTTTCAGATAATAATCATAACAGTGGGGCTCTGAGCTCTCAAGATCAATGTTGCATTGTTATCAGACTCTTGAAGAAAAGAAGTTGAAGTCTGCTCCAATTCTTCCAGAAGATTTTTATGTATTTTAGTCAATATCCACATTAAAAGCAAAATGTATCTGCAGTGTGTGTAAGTATGGTTACACCAGTAAAATTGATTTCTTGTAACAGGACAAGGGGTGACAACTTTAAACTAAAAGAGTGTAAATTTAGATCAGATATTCGGAAGAAATTATTTTCTTTGAGGATGGCGAGGCACTGGAACAGGTTCCTCAGAGAAGCTACGGATGCCCCATCCCTCAAAGTGTTCAAGGACAGGTTAGATGGGGCTTTGAGTAACCTGGACTGGTGGAAGGTGTCACTGCCAATGGCAGAGGGACTGGAAATAGATGATCTTTAAGGTCCCTTCCAACCCAAACCATTCTATGATTCTGTGATTATATGATCAGTTGACAAAACCGCAATATTCAGCTGCATAAATAGAGAGTACGGTGCTGGGGGGAAGCAGGTTTTACCCTATTGGGCAGCTAATCTCCACCACAACCACTCACTTACTACCCCTCCTCAAAGAAAATGGGGGGAAAATACAATGGAAAGGGCTCAAGGATTGAGATGCAGTTCGGGAGATCACTCACCAATTATCATAATGGGCAAACCAGACTCAACATAGGGAGATTAATATAATTTACTGCCTATTCTTAACAGAATAGAACAGGGAGAAAATAAAAGCAAACCATAAACACCTGCCCCTCCCCCTCTCCACCATCTACCCTCTTCTATGTCCTCCCTACAAGCAGCACAGGGGAATGGGGGCTCTGGTCAGTCCCTAACGCTTTGTCTCTGAAGTTCCTTCATGGTCACTCTCTGCCCCTGCTCCCCGTGGGGTCCCTCCCACGGGATGCCGTCCTTTCTGAGCTGAGCCTGCGAGGGCCGCCCACAAGCAGCAGCTCTTCAAGAACTGCTCCCACATGGCTCCATACCACAGGGTCCATCCCCCAGGAGCAAATTGCTCCAGCACGGGTCTCCCATGGGCGGCAGCTCCCCCCAGACCCTTTGCTCCTGTGTGGGCTCCTCTCCACAGGCTGCAGCTCTGGCCTGGGGCCTGCTCCTGTGGGGTACATGGGCCGCAGCTTCCTCCAGGCCACATCCACCTGCTCTACCAGGGGCTCCTCCTTAGGCTGCAGCATGGAGATCTGCTCCATGTGGGACCCACAGGCTGCAGGGGGACAGCCTGCTCCACCAGGGGCCTCTCCACAGGCCGCAGGGAAACTTCTGCTCCTGTGCCTGGAGTACCTCCTGCCCTCCTTCTGCACTGATTTTGGGTCTGCAAGGCTGGTTCTCACTCCTCACTCTCCCAGCTGTTGTTGTGCAGCAGTTTTTACCCTTCCTTAAATCTGGTCCTCCACAGGCCCAACCTTCACTGCTCACTGCCTGGGCTCTGGACAGCTGCAGGTCCTTTGTGGAGCCAGCTGAAACTGACTTTTATCTAACAGGGCAGTTTCTGGACTCTTCTCATAGATGCCACCCTTGCAGCCACCCTGCTATCAAACCCTTGCCATTAAAAACCCAATACAAGAGGGAATCAACAAATAAGCAACTGAACGAGAGAATGATGTTTTTTTGGTAATTTAAGTTGGTTTTGTTTTTGTTTTCCCTTGACAAAGAACAGTGTAGAAAGATGAATTCTTTAAATAGAATGATACATTCTATTATGTAATTATTTTATAATTTTTTTTTTAACCTTTAGAAGATAGAAGAAAATCACAACTATTTCAAAAGAAATATTTTTTTTATTTTTATTTTATTATTTTATTTTATTTTTTATGAAAGGATTCAGAAGCAAAGGTTTGAACAATTTCTCAGCAAAATGCAGCTCAAAATGAAACCAAGAATAACTTTTTATTCTTGGACTTGTATATTATAATCAATAAATTACTTAATGGGGAAAAATCTACTGGGATTTTCTGATGAGACTATATTAAGATTTAGAAAAGTATTAACGTTTAAATACTAGAAAAGAAGTAGAAAAAGTGTGGTGAGATTAAGTCAGGAAGTCTTCAAAAACGATTTCAAGCAGATGAAGGAAAACAAAAAATAAAAATAAAAAATGTGGAGGGAGTTGAAAGAAGAAAAGCAGAGGGAAACAGTACTTCTGATTAGAAACTTTGATTAGGTACCAGCAGGGAAAGCTGGAAAAGCATGCTTTTAGAGAAGATTAACCACCTTTTTTTCAATTATGGGAATAAAGAGGATAACTGCACCAGAGACTGAGAATAGCTCCTGGAATTGAAATTCAGACATACTCCTTCTCTACATTTTGTCTGTGGACAGTTAGGAGTTTCTGACTGGGTTTCACTCAGCAGGCTGAACTACATTGGAATGAAAAACTGTCTTCCACACAGCAAACAACTTTGCTGTCAGGGTGCCCCTGTTTGCAGGACTCTCAAATAAGACTAATTTTTAATTCTGAGGCCTGTGTCACCCCAGCTCACTGCTAAAGTGAATCCAGGCCTCTTCAAAGGAGTGACAAGTTATTATGTATGGGGACATTAGGAACATTGATATGGGATAGGAAAAAAGGGAGAAGAGAAAGCTGCAGCAGGAATCATTGAGAGTGTTTCTTTGTCTGGATTCTCATGTTGTCCCAATTTATTATAGAGGTTTCTTCTGACATTCAGGTCAATTTAATTTTGACATTACCAGGTGAGGAGGAATTAAAATTGGTGACATCAAAGGTCATCATATCCATTGTCTCCTTTGTTACAGGGACCATTTAGCATCCACTGAAACAAATAAAAAAATCCAGTGAGTTGAAAGCAAATGAAAACATGTATATTATTAGTATGTTAGAATAATTAACATATTAAAATAAAGTATATAAAATAATTAAAATATATAAAATAATTAAAGTATAATTTATAATGTTAAAAAAACAAAGCCTAAAAACTACAGTGCCTAACAAACCCTCTAATGTGTTGCTATTTAAACTGTTCTGTGTCTTTAAGGAATGGAAAAGGAAGATCTTCAGAAACATAGTTGCCATTAGAGGAGCTAGTCAATATATTCCATAACTTCTGCTCTGTGTTTTGCTACTTGTAATCATAAACAGCTATTCCTGTGTAATCTCCCCCTAGGCTGTCAAACGTATGATTTCTTTCTTTCTTTCTTTCTTTCTTTCTTTCTTTCTTTCTTTCTTTCTTTCTTTCTTTCTTC
>NC_048895.1:79042356-79056290 GCF_011077185.1 Oxyura jamaicensis | reverse complement strand
CCTTCCTTCCTTCCTTCCTTCCTTCCTTCCTTCCTTCCTTCCTTCCTTCAACTTATTTTACCAGGTACTCAGGCAACAATGTGATCCAGCATATTATACTAATCAGTAATTTTATAATTATTGAGAAATCAACTGAAGTGCAACCTTCATTCACAACTATTTATGATGATTTTGCTCCCCAGCTACTCTCTTGTAATAAATCTTTTTTTTTTTTTTTTTTTTTTTTTTTTTTCCTATCAAACAGATTCAAACTAGATTTTTCTCTGCATTAAAAATGATGATTATGGTAAGAATGTAACTGGTAGAATAATCTTAAACTTGTGCTGCCAGTTCAATATAGGTGCTGTAAAGAGACTCCAGTCAGTCCTTGGTGACTTGTTTATACATTATACAACTAAAATCTTAATTTCTCTTGTTATGTGGACATATATGTCACTAACAAACTTTGATATGATTGACAGCTTGCACTAGAACATTGAGGTTATTTATATATATATATGATTGATTTTTTACATGAAATAAATGTAATCTGAGCATAGTAGAGGTTCATGATGGTAATGTGTACAAAAAAAAACGGTAATTGAATTTGTACCAATATCTCTCATAGGCTCATTTGAACATTAGTTCTTTTTCTTAGTGCTTAGGAGCCTGAGGTGTCTCAGGCTTAGAATCTGAGGTGTCTGGAGCCTGTCCAGTCACAGTTCTAGTAGTGCTATGGTTGCCTCTTCAATGCACAAGTAGAGTCAGGGACATAAGGCAGCTGGACTACATGTAACATGGTCCATGGGCCTTTTCCCCTGAAAAGATGTCTAGTACTTCTCAGGTAACATAAATGATTTAGACATTTCTCTTCCAGCCGGTGCTTAGCCTGAGATAGTGCAGATATAAATACACAGACTTTGACAATAGGAAAGGTTATTGTAGCTATGAGTAAAAACAAACAAACAACAACAACAACAAAAACTAAGATTAAAAGGTAATAAAAAACAACAACAATAACAAAAGTAGAAGTTGTGGGAATTTAAGCCTAAGCTTATTCTCTAACTTCTGGGCCATCCTTCCTTTTTCTTAATGATGCTATTGTAAGAGCATATTCTCTGTTCATATGCAGACATAAGCATGTATCCAGTCTGAAGCAAGCTGAAACCAACAGAAAGATTCTCACGGGGTTCATTGAATTCTAGTTCCATTTTAATACACATTTCAAATGGAAACCACAATTTAGAGTTGTGTTTCAGGCAGCACAAGTCGTGCTATAGCATTAGAAACTGTTTCAGCTCCTGATGAAGCAGTTAATAAGCCTTGAAGGATATAAGATACACTCAGAAGAATCAAAGCAATGATACTTAGCTGAGTCATCAAAGACTTTTCCCCTCATCAAGTCTAGCATCTGTTAAAATGAAGATATTTCAATCTATTCCATTAATGACTGATTAATGATGTATGGATTTTCTCTACCTGCTGAAAATATGCCCACAGAGTCACCAACCTTTTCATGACTGCTTATTTTATTTTATTACAGTGTCCCAGAAGACTTTTCTTTATATTGCACATAGAAAATATCTACATCAAATTTTTTGTCGCAACCTCAGTGAGTATTGTAAGGACATCTTTGTAAATTTCTTTCATATTTGTATTCTTTTTTAGCAATCACTGTACACAGTATATTACATTGAAAATATTAAATTTATTCCAATCACATTTACTGCAAACTCCATACAGATAAATGCACAATGGTATATTTTCTTTTTGTCACATACTTTATGAAAAATATTTCTCCACATTAAAAATATATACATATATAGATAGCATTTTATTCCTTCAATAAACACAGAAGGAAGTTCTCAGGGGGTTCTGATGGATGAAAAGCTCGACATTAGTTGGCAGTGCATGCCTGCACCGCAGAAGGCCAACTGTATCTTGGGCTTCATTAAAAGAGGAGTGGCCAGCAGGTTGAGGGAAGTGTCTGTCCCCCCTCTACTCAACTCTCAAGTGAGACCCCACTTGGAGTGCTGTGTCCAGGTCTAGAGCCCTCAACACAAGGAGGATTTGGAGCTGTTTAAACAGGTCCAGAAGAGGGCCACAAAGTTGATCAAGTTGAGAGCTGGGGATGTTCAGCCTAAAGGAAAGAAGGCTCAGGCGTGACTTCATTGCAGCCTATCAATACTTAAAGGAGTCTAATAAAAAGGATGGAGAAATACTCTTTACTTGGGTAGATAATTATAGGAATAGAGGGAGTCATTTTAAACTAAAAGAGGCGAGATTTAGATTAGATGTATAAAGGAAATTTTTCACTCGGAGAGTGGTGAGGCACAGGAACAGGTTGCCCAGCAAGGCTGTGGATGCCCCATCCCTGGAGGTGTTCAAGACCAGGTTAGATGAGGCCCTAAGCAACCTGATCTAGTGGGTGGCATACCTGCCCATGGCAGGAGGGTTGGAACTAGATGATCTTTGAAGTCCCTTCCCACCCAGGCCATTCTGTGGTTCTAAGGACAGTAAAGGAAAAGGCAAACAAACAAAACTTATGTTTATTTACAGTAAAAATTTATTTATTTAAACACAGAACAAACAGTTGTGATATTTCTAAAAGACATACTAAACAAAATATTTTGCCTTTTTTAAACCTTAAATATTTATTTATTTATTTATTAGGATGTTGGCTAAAATTTAAGCAAATAGTTGTGTTTTGACACACTGAACATCTCTGGTTTGGTTGTTTGTTTTTCTCACTGCAAAGAAGAAAAAAATATTATCTTTTATCTTTTCTAAAATGAAAAATCCAAATCTCAGCTGTACTGTTTAACTTAAACACCACTCTAAATCAGACAGGATTTAGCAGATGGCACCCTGTTGAGGATCTGGGATGAACTGAATTACAATATAACAAATATTGTACTTAATATTAAAGCAATCACAATCAGGTAACAAATCTGCAAACTCAACAGTTTTTTCTGGCTGCTGAACTGAGCATGAATCCACATTCATGTGGCACTGGCATTAAGCCAGTGATATGATACCGTATATAATACCGTAAACATTTAATCACTATTTCTACATATTTGGGGAGGGAGAGAGTCAGTAGGTTTATGTATGAGATGTCCACACTTTGGAATTACTTTTCATTCATCTTTGCACAATTATAAATAATGTGAAGGAAAGATCATACATAACCAGTTCCTGAGCTTTTTGAGTTAATCTAGACCAAGTCATAAAAACACAACATATCCTGAGTCAGAAGGGACCAATGAGTATCACTGAATCCAACTCTTGACTCCACACAAGTCATCTAAAGTGCTATAATAGGAAATGTTGTGTGGGTTAGTTAATTAACAGAAGAGTTAAAATATCAACATTATGAGTTATATGAATTAAGCTTCAAAAAACATTTTCTGAAGTGCTTCTGCTATGCAATCACAGAAATTAATGTAAATCTGTAATAGAATCGCTTGAAAAACACTTGACAACCATGTATTTCCTGTAAATATATTAGAAGTGCATGAAGTTTCCCTCCTATCCTCGAATAATAAAAAAACAAATAAATAAATAAATAGATCTTAACATTTAATGTAAATTGAAGCCCATGACTTGGACAGGCACACTCTTTGCTGGGTTAAAAACTGCCTGGACAGCCAGTTTTGAGGGTGTTGAGGTCCATTCTATTTAATGTTTTTATTGATGATTGAGTGCACCCTCATTAAGTTTGCAAATGACACCAGGTTTTAGGGAAGCATCAATCTGCTGGAGGGTAGGAAGGCCCTGCAGAGGGACCAGGACAAGATGGGTTGATGGGCAGAGGCCAATGGTAGTACATGGTTAAGTGCTGGGTCCTGCACTTTGGTCAAAACAACCCCATGCAACCCCAACCACAGCAATCCCATGCAGCGCTACAGGTTTGGGGCAGAGTGGCTGGAAAGCTGTGCAGAGAAAAAGGATCTGGGGGTGTTGGTTGGTGCTCACCGGAACATGAGACAGAAGTGCGCCCATGTGGCCAAGGCCAAAGGCATCCTGGCTTTTATTAGCAATAGTGTAGCCAGCAGGACCAGGAAGGTGATTGTCCCCCTGTACTTAGCCCTGGTGAGGCCACACCTCGAGTACTATGTTCAGTTTTGGGCTCCTCACTACAAAAAAGACATCAAGGCCATGGATCCTGTCCAGAGAAGGGCTACAAAGCTAGTGAAAGGTCTAGAACAAAAGTCCTGTGAAGACCAGCTGAGGGAACTGGGGTTGTTTAGTCTGGAGGAGGCTCAGGATAGACCTCTACAACTCTCTACAACTCTCTACAACTCTCTATAACTACCTGAAAGGAAGTTGTGGAGAGATGGGGGTTGACCTCTTCTCACAGACCCAGGAGCACCCAAACAGGATGTGCTAACAGGACCGGCTTGGCAGTTAGTGCAGGCAGTTTGCGTGGGGCAGGGAGGAGAATCTAGAACTCTCCATGGTGGGCACCCATTGCAGCGGTCGGTCTGAAGCGGCAACCCAAATGGAGGAGATGCTGTCTCTCTGGGCTCATGTGGGCACCCAGGTGGACCCCCTGAGGGGAGAAGTGGCAGTCCAGACAGGTGACTGCGGGGAGCTCCAGAATCTGGAGGCCCACCTGGGCCAGGAGGGAGGAGACCGCTGCCATGGGTGTAGGTGTGCCCTGCTTCAGGATCTCCTCAAGCAGGTGGCTGGGCTGCAGTGAGAAATCAGCAGCCTGAGGGAGTCTCTGAGGGTGACAGATAGGAGGTGTCACCCTGCCCCTGCTGTTGCTCAGCAGCCCAGGACAGAGCACTGCATTGCAACCAGTGCCACAAAAAAAAAAAAAAGAGCAGAGAGTCCTGGTGATCGGAGACTCCTTGCTGAAGGGCACTGAGGCTCCCATCTGCGACCCAGATAACCTCTCCAGAGAGGTGTGCTGTCTTCCTGGGGCACGTGTCAGAGACGTTAGGAAGGCTCTGCCACAGCTCATTAAACCGGAGGACTACTATCGTCTTGTAGTCATTCAGGTTGGATCCCGGGAAGCTGCTATTAGAAAAATGAGGAATATTAAAAAGGACTTTGCATCCCTGGGGAGGTTGTTGAAAGGATTGGGGGTGCAGGTAGTGTTCTCCTCTGTCCTCCCACTGGGAGACTGGGATGCAGATAGAAGGAGTAGAACGGGACAGGTAAATGACTGGCTGAGGGGGTGGTGTCTGGATCAGGGATTTGGGTATTTTGATCTTGGGCCGTCCTTTGAGAGGCCGGGTATGTGGGCTGCGGACAGACACCAACTGAGAAAGTGGGGTGCAAATGTGTTGGGGAGCAAGCTCTCTGGTCTGATTACCAGGGCTGTAAACTAGGTTTGATGAGGGAAGGGAGGGGAGCTAAAAGTGGCAGAGAAGGGCTGGGGGAAGTCATCACTACTGTCACTGTTGAAGACAGGGAAAAACCTTTGACCTCTCCCATAGGATTGTCTGAGAGTTCCTCAGAGAAGGTAGCGTTCCCGATGCCCCATCCAGAATCTTCTTCTTTCATCCCTCCAGGGGTAACTGCACCTGCTGCTTCCCTAAAATGCCTGTACACCAATGCACGGAGCATGGCAAATAAACAGGATGAGCTCGAGATCTGTGTTTGGTCATGGGGCCACGATCTCGTTACGATCACTGAGACGTGGTGGGACAGCTCGCATGACTGGAACACTGTCATGGAGGGCTATGTCCTCTTTAGGAAAGACAGGCTGAGGAAGCAAGGGGGTGGGGTTGCCCTTTATGTGAGGGAGCAGAGTGTACCCAGCTCCACCTGGGGGAGGGTGAAGGACAAGTGGAGAGCTTGTGGGTGAGAATTAAGGGGTGGGCTGGTATGGGAGACACGGTGGTGGGGGTCTACTACAGGTCACCAGATCAGGAGGAGGAGGTTGATGAGGCCTTCTATGAGCAGCTGCTGATAGCCTCTCGACCACGAGCGCTGGTCATCATGGGGGACTTCAATTACCCAGACATCTGCTGGGTAAGCAACTCGGATAGGCACGCACAGTCCAAACAGTTCCTACAATGCGTTGAAGACAATTTTCTGACGCAGGTGGTGGAGGAGCCAATGAGGCAGAGGGGTGCTCCTGGACCTTGTTCTTTCCAACAGGGATGGCCCTGTTAGGGATGTGAAGGTTGGGGGCAGCCTGGGATGCAGCGACCATGAGATGGTGGAGTTCCAGATGGAACTAGGCAGAGGAAGTAAGGCTAAAAGCAGGATTGCTATCCTGGACTTTCAAAGAGCCAACTTTGACCTCTTCCGGGACCTGCTGGGGAGCATCTCATGGGCTAGGTTGCTTGAGGGCAAGGGTGCTTGTGAGAGCTGGGCTACATTTAAGCAGCACTTCTTCCATGCTCAGGATCGGTACATCCCGAAGAATAGGAAATCGGGGAAGGGGGGCAGGAAACCTGTGTGAATGAGGAAGGAGCTCATTGATAAGATCAAAAGGAAGAGGAAGGTCTATGAAATGTGGAAAAAGGGCCTGTCCTCTTGGGAGGAGTATAGATGTGATGTCAGGGCCTGCAGGGACGCGACGAGGAAAGCTAAAGCCCACCTAGAGATGAGGCTTGCCAAAGAGATACAGGATAATAAGAAGGGTTTTTTTTCAAGTATGTAAACAGCAAAAGGAAGACTAGGGATAATGTAGGTCCCTTGCTGAACGAGGTGGGGGGGTCCTGGTCACGGAAGATGCCGAGAAGGCGGAGATACTGAATGCTTTCTTTGCTTCAGTCTTTGCTTCAAGGACACCCCCCCAGGACTCCTCACCCCTGGCAAGAGGACAAAGGGTCTGGGAAATGGAGGGCTCCCCCCTGGTAGACTTGAGAGTGGTTCGGGAACATCTGAGTGGGCTCAACACACACAAATCCATGTGTCCCAAATGGGGTGCATCCGCGTGTGCTAAGGAAGCTGGCAGATGTGATCGCCGAACCGCTCTCTATCATCTTTGAAAGGTCCTGGAGAACGGGTGAGGTGCCTGAAGACTGGAGGATAGCCAATGTCACTCTGGTTTTCAAGAAGGGCAGGAAGGAGGATCCAGGAAACTACAGGCCAGTCAGTCTCACCTCTGTCCCTGGAAAGGTGCTGGAGCAGCTTGTTCTGGATGCCATGTCCAAGCAATTGGAAGAGAAGAAGGTTATGAGGAGTAGTCAGCATGGATTCACCAAGAGGAAGTCGTACTCGACCAACCTCCTTGCCTTCTATGATGGCATCGCCAGCTGGGTAGATGGGGGGAGAGCGGTGGATGTCACCTACCTTGACTTTAGCAAGGCTTTCCGTACTGTCTCCCATGACATCCTACTAGCAAAGTTGAGAAAGTGTGGGATAGATGAGTGGACGGCGAGGTGGGTTGAGAACTGTCTGACTGGCCGAACTCAGAGGGTGGTGATCGGCGGAGCAGAGTCTGGCTGGAGGCCTGTGACTAGTGGTGTTCCCCAGGGGTTGGTGCTGGGTCAGGTCTTGTTCAAGATCTTCATCGATGAGCTTGATGAGGGAATAATGTCTGCCCTCAGCAAGTACGCTGATGACACAAAGCTGGGAGGAGTGGCTGACACGCCAGAAGGCTGTGCTGCCTTTCAGCGAGACCTGGACTGGCTGGAGAGATGGGCAGGAAGAAATCAGACGCTGTTTAATAAGAGCAAGTGTAGAGTCCTGCACCTGGGAAGGAACAACCAGAAGTATCAGTACAGGCTGGGGGACGACCTGCTGGAGAGGAGCTCTGCGGAGAAGGACCTGGGGGTCCTGGTGGACGACAGGTTGACCATGAGCCAGCAGTGTGCCCTGGTGGCCAAGAAGGCCAATGGGATCCTGGCATACATTAAAAGGAGCATGGCCAGCAGGTCAAGGGAGGTGATCCTCCCCCTCTAGTCTGCCCTGGTCAGGCCTCACCTGGAGCATTGTGTCCAGTTCTGGGCTCCCCGGTACAAAAAAGACAGGGATCTCCTGGAAAGAGTTCAGCGGAGGGCCACAACGATGATACGGGGCCTGGAGTATCTTCCTTATGAAGAAAGGCTGAGAGACCTGGGTCTCTTCAGCCTGGAGAAGAGGAGACTGAGGGGGGATCTTATCAATGTATATAAATATCTGAGGGGTGGGAAACAGAAGGATGTAGCTAATCTCTTCTCAGTGGTTTGTGGGGATGGGACAAGGGGCAATGGCCGCAAGATAGAACACAGGAAGTTCTGCACCGACATGCGAAAGAACTTCTTCACGGTGAGGGTGATGGAGCACTGGAACAGGCTGCCTAGAGAGGCTGTGGAGTCTCCTTCTCTGGAGATATTCAAGGCCCGTCTGAACACCTACCTGGTCAGCCTGCTCTGAGGATCCTGCTTTGGCAGGGGGGTTGGACCCGATGATCTTTCAAGATCCCTTCCAACCCCTACAGTTCTGTGATTCTGTGATTCTGTGATAACTAGCAATAGGACAAGAGGGAATGGCCTCAAGTTGAGCCAGGGGAGGTTTCAGCTGGAAATGTGGTGGTTTTACCTCGCTAGGTAGCTGAACTCCATCACAACTTCTATCTCAATGCCCTCCTCAGAAGAGGAGGGGAAGAAGAAAAGAAAAAAAAAGAAATCACGGGTTGAGATAAGAAGAATTTAATTAAAGGAAAAACAAAATCATTAAGGTAAAATTCTTATTAAGGGAAAATTAAATAATTTAACTAAAGGGAAAAGGAAGGGGGGGAGGGGGGAGTGTCAAACAAGGACCATGTGGAAGCACAGAGAGAGAGGAAAGAAATTACTCTCTACTTTTCACTAATGAGTGATGTTTGACCATGTCCCTGACGAAGGGCCTCAATACGCATAGCTGTTGTTCTGGAGGACTGTGGAGTAAGGACCACACAGACACCGGGGTTCTTTTAAGGATCAATAACTTCAACTACCTTTATTAAGGACATAACTTCAACTCCTTATCGAGCACAGACTCCCTTCTTATAACATTAGCTCTACACCAGTACCTTTCCACTCACTATTCATTGGTCAACAACTTTGCCCGGCAACCGCAAACACCCGGCAATTTCCATGTCTTAACAGCTGGAGAACAAGCAGTCCAAGAGAGCAAGATGTTACCCTTCTTTGTTCCTTCTAAACTCGCTACATTCCTCATGGCCTCATTGTTAAGAGTCTGATGTTATCACCAACCATGGAGCTTGTCAACCCCCATGGCAATACTCCCACAGAAGACAGATGTTTTTATAACGAGAGCCTACCCCTCCCTACTCCTTCCCCTTTCCCAACTTTATTGATGAGTGTGACATCATATGGCATGGAATATCCCTTTGGTTGGTTTAGGTCAGCGGCCCTGGTGATGTCCCCTCCTCACCTCTTACCCACACACAGCCTGCTGGCACTTGGGGAATGGTTGGAGGGAGTCCTGATGGGGTGCCAGTATTGCTCAGCAGTAGAAAATACACTGGTGTGATACCAGTGCTGTTCTACCTACAAGTGCAGAGCACAGCACTGTATTGGCTGCTGTAGGGAAAGTTAACTCCATCCCTGCCAGATTCAGTACAGGAAATTAAGAGACATTTCTTCTCAGAAAGAGTAGCTAAGCATTGGAATGGGTTGCCCATGGAAGTGGTGGAGTCACTATCTCTGGGGTTGTTTAGGGAAAGGTTGGGTATGGTACTTAGGGACATGGTTTAGTGGGTGATATTGATGGTAAGGGGATGGTTGAACTAAATGATCTTGGAGGTCTTTTCCAACCCTAGTGATTCTATGTGAAATAAAAATTATAGGTTTGTAGGTAGTTTTCTTTAAGCATGCACAAATCTTTGTCTACTACATAGCACATATAAAGTAAGAAGCGATATTTTTACTGCTGTATTCGTAAGATACTTTCAGATTTATAAAATATCAAAGTAAGAAAAAATAGCTCTAAGTAAAAAAATTGTTATTTAAGCATACTTCTTTAATAAAATGTAATTGTAAGAAAGTGTCATCTGAATAGTAGATAAAATAAACCGAAAGTATGACAGTGCATTCCAGGAATCACAAGCTGTGGGGGCTCTATCCGAACTGATAATAGATAACTGGAGGGGTGCAAATTTGAGGAGAAGGAACTGTCTGGGTGGTCTGATGTGAGTTGATTTCAAGAGATCTATTATCCTAAAAGGGATATGAAGTATCCAAGGGGAAAAGAGTGTATAAATATTAGATGCGTGAGTAGAGTGCTACAGGCAGTGAATCCATAGGGAAACAAGAAGAAACAAAGGAAGTGTAAACATTGATGCTGATTGCATTGTACCATGGAAAGACAGAGACCAATAACATCATCCCAGCCTGTGGAATATCTATTATACTATCTGCAATGAAACCTTACATCTGTGGTCAGAAGGGACCATCCTCATGATCTAGTCTCTCCTTACAACTATAAAATTCAGCTCAATAATTGCTGAAGTAGGCCTATTCCCTCTGACTGAAGTGTAATTGTAATTAGTTTTTAATATTGAATGAATAAACTATTCATCAATTTGAGGGGGGGGAGGGGAAGAAAAAAGAAAAAAGAAAAAAAAAAACAAAGAAAAAAAATGATAAAAACAAATATTCATGTTAGTGTTCACATCATCCCTGGAAGAAATTATTTGAATTTAAAATTATAATGGTTGATTTGGCATTCTGCACAAATGAATGGAAATCCTTAATGGGCAGGAAATGGAGAGGAGAAGAAAGAAAAGAACCTTCTGAATTAGATCTGTCCTGGAGCTAAAGTTCCATCTTTCTGTTTCAGGAAAAACACTCTTTTTCTCTGACACTCATTCTGGCTTCTTGTGTCATATCAAATGTCAGCTGAGGTGCTAATGTCTATGACATTAGTAAACTGAGGGTTCAATAAAAATAGGGGAGAGCAGGAGAGCAGAGATGATAGGAGGAGTAAAAGGAAAGCAGGAAAAAAAAGAAAGAAGAGTTCTTCAACAGGAATAAAACTGAGCATATCTATACCAGCTATTATTAAAATAACTGGTAAGAGATGTTCTTATCCTAAAAATTGAGATCCAGAGAGCATTTATTGTATTGGTAAGCTTAGGATGCTCCAGTAGTCACTGTTGAAAAAAAACATACTCCAATTTGAGCTTTTCTATCGTCACCTCTGTGCCTTTGTCTGGTGAGTTAAAGGGCTCTATAGAATTTCCTTGCTTTTTTAAAAAGCTTTAATGCGATAGCCAGCATGAAAACAATAAAACCATCCTTTTTTTTTTTTTTTTTTTTTTGAACACAACAGAGTCCAGCAAAATAAAACCTTTCGCGGCAAAAAATTACTTCTTACTGTTCTGAGAAGAATTCATTCTGGAAAAGGAATTTATCAAGGTACCCTCTCAACAGAAATGTGCAATTTTATGTTATTTTTGCTGTTTTTGAAATGGTATCATTATCCTAGACTGTTGTTATGCACAAAACCAAAACATTTTTGTAAAAAAATAAATTGTTCCCCCCCTCCCCAAAAAAAAGCATTTTAAAAAATAATGCTATTCTAACAAAAAAATAAAAAAAAATCTATTTCAAATATTTTTTTTTCAGTCATTCAACAACTTTAGGGAGCTATTGTGAAATTCTAAATTCAAGCAACGAGCAATTCAAGAAACTTTATATTTTGTTCATCATTATTAAAAGAAGTTAATGATTTAAACAAAATAAATGCAAACATTGTAAAGCATTACAATACTTAAAGTATTGTAGTCACCATAAATCATAAGGGCTTAAATATAGAATATTAATATTCCAAAAGTGAAGTTAATTTTCATATGTTGAATATGTAGGACTTTTTATTTTATCACTTTAAATATACTTTTATGCTACATAATACAGTAATTGGTGGCACAGCTTTGGAGAATTGATATGCAGTTTTCATGACTTTGCCTCATTAAACTTGCTTAACACCTATTTTTGGACTTCAAAGGTAATTCTTTGATGATCTCTATGCAATCCTACCCTTTGATTACTACGTGCGTATATTCATTCTTACATGGTTTATGTTGTAAGACCCTGCACTGTTTTTCTTCTGAGATAAGGGAATAAATTCAATGCATTTTATGATCTGAAATTTTGTGAGAAGGTTTTTTCTTTTCCTCTCTGTTTAATTTAAATTTTTGACTCAGTAAAAAAAGTTTCAGGACTCCCTTATTGTATGATGATAGTATCAGTCAGGTTATAGCATTACAGCTTGGGGTAATGAAAGCCAGGCATTGCTCTATTATCTAGTGACAGATAGTCTAAAACTTAATGCCATTTCTTTATTTGTTTAAAGCATAATGAGATCTGTTGTAGCCAACCATTTTCTTTTTATTTATCCCCATCTTTTGTGTTAGATTAGATATTTTGCTTCCCTTCTTGATAAAATTTCACTCACATTTCCTCTGTGCTTTCAGTACCTTTTATTTTTCTTTCCAAGCATTTCTGATTCACTTTTTCTCTCTCCACTCCCTGCCAGATTTTTTGTCCTTCTTTAGCTTGATTTAGAAGAAAAAAAAAAAAAAAAAAAAAAAGGAAAAAGAAATTAAAAAAAAAAAAAATCTATCTTTATTATATATTGGAGCTTTCCCAAATACATTTTTCTTCTTTCCTATGGATCCTTATTTGGTGTGTCTCTGATATAGCCAACATTGAATCTAACAATTTCTTTGCAATTTAGAGTAAATTTGATTAAAGAGTGCAGTGGAAAATTATGTTATCTTGCTGGGAAAAAAAATGAAACCGTTGCTCTCTGATTTTTATTGGGTCTAATATAACATCAAAATTGGCAAAGCTTGAAGTATCATATGAGGAAATTTAACTGCTTTTGTTATACTTCAGTTGTACATGATAGTATGTCTTCGTTGATTTTGCATTTTCTATTTTCCTTTGACATTCAGAATGACAGAAAATAGCTACCAAAGGCACAGATTAGCTCATCTAATCTATTTTTATCATAGGACCTTTTTTTTTTTTTTTTTAATTATTATTATTTTTTGCCCATATTGAATCTAACTTTCCCAGTCTGATTTCTTTAGATGGGCTATTTCTGCTGATATTCATAGAGTATTTTGCTGTACTCAGTATCATCCAAGTATTTCTACCTAGCATGCCCTCAAATTATGCTAAACATGATTTTCTGTTCCTCGTGCAAATTCCTGACCACTGGAATGCATAGATAACTCCTGAAATGCACAGGTAACTCACTCTGAAGCCAATAGCATATATGTGTTAAAGGATTAATTTGGGTCTTAATAATTACTTATATTTCCCCAGCTGTTCTTATCATTCTTAAATCCGTAGAGACTGCATGGAAAATTTTAAATTGAATCAGATATAGGTCTTGTTAGCTCAAATTCAGATATTATACTAAATATTTTTTTTGACACCTGTTTCCCAAGAGGATATTCATACTCAAGGCTCCATGCACAATTCATGGAGAGAGGTAAGCACTATAGAAAAGTCTGTATATTGCTTCTTAGAGGCAATACTAAATGATGAGGGGTAACTAGGATTTCTCCTATCATTGCTATGAAGTCTTAGCCCCTGGCTGCTTCTTCCAACCATTAAACATTCATCATCTCAAATACTATTTTTGAGGAAACAAGGCTTGTTCTTCTATTTTAAATCATAACCTGTGAAAAACAAAAGAGAAGAAGAAGAAGAAGAAGAAGAAGAAGAAGAAGAAGAAGAAGAAGAAGAAGACTGGTTCTTCATATAAAACCACATTTATCTTTCCATAGGTGCACTCCAGTGTGTGCATGATAACAGAGCAAAGCAAAACAAAACAAAACCATAGTATATCTGCCTTTCTAGATGCCTTTCTGATGCATTTTCTGCCTAGAAACAATGTTTTTAATTAAAACCATTATTTTTAAACAATCCCATAATTCCAGAAGCTGAACCTAAAGAAAGAAAAAGAAAAAGAGAAAAAAAGAGAAAGAGAAAGAGAAAGAGAAAAAGAAAAAGAAAAAGAAAAAGAAAAAGAAAAAGAAAAAGAAA